>NC_092871.1:56985523-57126380 GCF_032062135.1 Pyxicephalus adspersus | reverse complement strand
TATGATCTCACCAGTGAGCTTAACAGATCCTCCTTAATCGCGCAGCTGAAATCTAATCGCCTTAATTGGCAGATTCGCGACCCCTATTGCTCATTATTATCAAGGCAGGAATCCGGCTGGCAGTGAGGAGGCGAGTGTACGAGCTCACTCGACTCCGGACCGCGGAAAACCGGCTCACTTGAAGCGTGAAAGTACGTGCGACCAGCGAGCGCGGATTTTATTGATGAATTAGGGCCAGAGTATTACACCCAGAAGTGTGTAATACAATCATAGTGAATGGAGTACCGAAAGGCGGCAGCAGCAACAGCATCAGGAGGAGGCGATGGGCCCTAAAACGCAGCGTGGGGCGCATTGGTAACTGGCACCTAGAGCTGGGTGTAGTGCATTGTCAATGACACCCAGAAGTGTGTAATACAAATACAGTGAATAGAGCACTGACAGGCGGCAGCAGCAACAGCATCAGGAGAAGGCAGTGGGTCCTGAGATGGAGCGTGGACCGGATTTGTATTTGGCATCTAGAGCTGGGTGTAGTGAATCATCATTGACACCCAGAAATGTGTAAAACAATTATAGTGAATGAAGTACTGAAAGGCAACAGCAGCAGCAGCAGGAGGAGGTGGCGGTGGGCCCTGAGATGGAGCATGGACAGCATTGGTAACTGGCATCTAGAGCTGGGTGTAGTGCATCGTCAATGGCACCCTGAAGTGTGTAATACAATTTAGGTTATTGGAGTACTGACAGGCGGCAACAGCATCAGGAGGAGGCGGTGGGCCCTGGGACGCAGCGTGGACCGCATTGGTCTCTGACATCTTGTGCTGGATGTAGTGCATCGTCAATGACGCCTAGAAATAGGTAAAACAATTATAGTGAATGAAGTTCTGGGCAGTCGGCAGCAGCAACAGTATTAGAAGGAGGTGGTGGGTCCTGAGACGGAGTGTGGACCTCATTTTAACTGGCATCTAGACCTGGGTGTAGTGTATCATCAATGACACCCAGAAGAGTGTAATACAACTAAAGTAAATGGAGTACTGACAGGCAACAGCAGCAGGAGGAGGTGCCGGTGGGCCCTGAGATGGAGCATGGACAGCATTGGTGACTGGCATCTAGAGCTGGGTGTAGTGCATCGTCAATGACACCAAGAACTGTGTGATACAAGTTTTGTGAATGGAGTACAAGACAGACGGCAGCAGTAACAGCATCAGCAGGAGGCGGTGGGCCCTGGGACGCAGAGTGGACCGCATTTGTAACTGGGATCCAGAGCTGGGTATAGTGCATTGTCAATGACACCCAGAAGTGTGTAATACAATCATAGTGAATAGAGTACTGACAGTAAGAAGCAGCAATAGCATCAGGAGGAAGCAGTGGGCCCCGAGATGAAGCGTGGACAGCATTGGTAACTAGCATCTAGAGCTGGGTGTAGTGCCTCATCAATAACTCCCAGAAGTGTGTATTACAAATATAGTGAATGGAGTATTGACAGGCGGCAGCAGCAAGAGCATCAGGAAGGGGCAGTGGGACCTGAGATAGATCATGGACCTCATTGGCAACTGACATCTAGAGCTGGGTGTAGTGCATCGTCACTGGCACTCTTAAGTGTGTAATTCAGTTATAGTGAATGGAGTACTGACAGGCTACAGCAACTGCGGGAGGAGGAGGCGGTGGGTCCTGAGAAGGAGTGTGGACGGCATTGGTAACTGACATCTAGAGCTGGGTGTAGTGCATCGTCAATGACACCCAGAAGTGTGTAATACAATTAAAGTGAATGGAGTACTGACAGGCGGCAGCAGCAACAGCATCAGCAGGAGGCGGCGGGCCCTGAGAGGGAGTGTGGACCACATTTTTTAACTGGCATCTAGAGCTAGCTGTAGTGCATCGTCAATGACACCCAGAAGTGTGTAATACAATTATAGTGAATGGCGTTCTGGGCAGGCGGCAGCAGCAACAGTATCAGGAGGGGGCTGTGGGTCCTGAGACGGAGCGTGGACCGCATTGGTAACTGGCATCTAAAGCTAGGTGTAGTGGATCGTCAATAACACCCAGAAATGTGTATTACAAATATAGTGAATGGAGTACTGACAGGCGGCCACAGCAACAGCATCAGGAAGAGGCAGTGGGCCCTGAGACAGAGTCTGGACCGTTTTGGTAATTGACATCTAGAGCTGGGTGTAGTGCATCTTCAATGACACCCAGAAGTGTGTAATACAGTTTTTGTGAATGGAGTACTGGGCATGAGGAGGAGGCAGTGGGCTCTGAAACGGAGCGTGGACCGCATTTGTAACTGACATCTAGAACTGGGTGTAGTGCATGGAGAATGACACCCAGAAGTGTGTAATACAATTTTTTGTGAATAGAGTACTGGACAGGCGGCAGCAACAAAAGCATGGGGAGGAGGTGGTGGGCCTTAAGACGGAGCATGGACTGCATTTGTAACTGGCATTTAGAGCTGGGTGTAGTGCATCATCAATGCCACCCTCAAGTGTGTAATACTATTTAGGTGAATGGAATAATGACAGGCGGCAGCAAAAGCAGGAGGAGGAGACGGGGGGCCCTGAAAAGGAGCGTGGACCGTATTTGTAACTGGCATCTAAAGCTGGGTGTAGTGCATCGTCAATGACACCCAGAAGTGTGTAATACAATTATAGTGAATGGAGTACTGGGCAGGCGACAGCAGCAACAGCATCAGGAGGAGGCAGTGGGCCCTGAGACAGAGCGAGGACCGCATTTGTAACTGGCATCTAGAGCTGCGTGTAGTGCATTGTCAATGTCACCCAGAAGTGTGTAACACAATTAAAGTGAATGGAGTACTGACAGGCAGCAGCAGCAACAGCATCAAGAGGAGGTAGTGGGAACTGAGACGGAGCGTGGCCCACATTGGTAACTGGCATCTAGTGCTGGGTGTAGTGCATCGTCAATGACACCCAGAAGTGTGTAATACAATTGTTGTGAATGGAGCACTGACAGGCGGCAGCAGCCACAACAGCATCAGGAGTAGCAGTGGGCTCTGAGACGGAGCATTGACCGCATGGGAAACTGGCATCTAAAGCTGTGTGTAGTGCATCGTCAATGACACCCAGAATTGTGTAATACAAATAAAGTGAATGGAGTATTGACAGGCAGCAGCAGCAACAGCATCGGGAAGAGGCGGTGATCCCTAAGAAGGAGTGTGGACCGCATTGGTAACTGGCATTTGCAGCTGGGTGAAGTGCATCTTCAATGACACCTAGAAGTGTGTAATAAAATGTTTGTGAATGGTGTACAGGGCAGGCGGCAAGAGCATGAGGAGGAGGCAGTGGGCCCTTAGACAGAGAGTTGACTGCATTTGTAACTGGCATCTAGAGCTGGGTGTAGTGCATTGTTATTAACACCCTTAAGTGTGTAATACAATTTTTGTGATTAGAGTACTGAGCAGGCAGCAACAGCATGAGGAAAAGGCAGTAGGTCCTGAAACGGGGCATGGACCGTATTTGTAACTGTCATCTAGAGCTGGGTGTAGTGCATCGTCATTGACACCCACAAGTGTGTAATAAAATTAAAGTGAATGGAGTACCGACAGGTGGCAGCAGCAAAAGGATCAGGAGGAGGCGGTGGGCCCTAAGATGGAGCGTGGACCACGCTTTTTAAGTGGCATCTAGAGCTGGATGTAGTGCGTGAATGAATACAAGAAGTGTGTAATACAATTATAGTTAATGGAGTACTGGGCAGAGGACAGCAGCAACAGCATCAGGAGGAGGCGGCGGCCCCTGAGAAGGAGCGTGGACCGTATTTGTAACTGGCATCTAGAGCTGGGTGTAGTGCATCGTCAATGACACCCAGAAGTGTGTAATACTATTATAGCGTATGGAGTACTAACAGGCGGTAGCAGCAACAGCATCAGGAGTAGCAGTGGGCCCTGAGACAGAGAGTGGACCGCGTTGAATTCTGGCATCTAGAGCTGGGTGTAGTGCATCCTCAATGTGATTTTTGTGAATGGAGTACCAGTTAGGCGGCAGCAGAAACTGCAGGAGGAGGAGGAAGTGGGGCTCTGAAATGGAGCATGGACGGCATTGGTAACTGACATCTAGAGCTGGATTTATTGCATTGGCAATGACACCCAGAAGTGTGTAATACTATTATTACATGTGCTTCATGTGCTTCATCCGTTCTCGATGGTTATGCCCCTGCACTTCACTTGTTTGAGGTGGATGCATCAGGTTTCACCAAGCATCCAGAAAAATCCCCCCTGCCTTGGCCTACATTTTTGGATGTGTGCTGCCTGCTGCCACTACTGCTGATGGTGCTGCTGCTGCCGCTGCTACAGTCGAGTACGGTGGAGGCGGTGTCCGCCTGAGCTCCCTGTGTGGAATGTAGTGCGCGGAACTCCTCACACTCAGGCTGCTCAGGCGGGTCATCTTTTCCTTCTTTTGCGTTGGGTTGGGTAGAAACTGTGACATTTTGTCTTTGGAGCTGTGATTCAGAAGGGTGGCCAGCCAATAATCTTTCCGGTTTTTGATGCTGCATGAAAGAGGGGTTCCCTGGGCTCATCCTCCTCCTGTCCCTCAGTAGGCGCCAAAACATCTTCCTCCTCATCACCCACTTCCTCCTCTTCAAGCTGCAGCAACTCCTGTTGTTCCATTTCCCGCACAATGCCTGGTGCGTGACAGCACAAATGCTGGTTAGACGGGTCCTGTCCAGCAGCCCCAACATGGTCTTCCTCATCATCATCATCAGAATCATCTTCCTTCTCCTCCTCTTGAACCTCCTGATGCTGGCTAGTGTCCTTCTTGGTGCTCCTGATTCTGGCTGTGCGCTATGGAGTGTAATGTCACCCTCCCCCTCCTCCCCCATTTCTTCCCCTCTTCTCCCATCCCCACTTTCCATCAGGCAACAGAGGGTATTATCAAGCAGAAAGATGATGGGAATGACATTGTTCCAGCCTGAGCACTCACAACTCACAACGTTTGTGGCCTGCTCAAAGGGGGCCAGTACCTTGCACAGAGTCTCCATCTGCAGCCACTGGTCACTGGTAAAATAGCTCAGTTGTGTGGCTGTACCAAGGGCCCCGCTGCCTCCATGCACCATGCTGACCAAGTAATAACAGATGGCTCGATTTTGCCCACACAGAAGCTGGAGTATGTCCAGGGTGGAGTTCCATCTAGTCACAGTGTCACAAATCAGTCTATGTGGTGGAAGCCTCTGTTGGGGCTGGATCTTGCTAAGCGCTACGGGATCAGCTTAGATGGCTGCAGATGGAGCGAGTCTGTCTCAGTAAGTCCTGCAGTCCTGGGTACGTGCGGAGGAACTTCTGCACCACCAGGTACAGTAAGTGTGAAAAGTAGGGCACGTGTTATGCGGCCCATGCACGGCGCAGCCACAAGGTTGGCCCTGTTGTCGCACACTACGTTGCCTGTTGTGAGCCGGGAGGGTGTCAGCCAAGCCTCAACCTCTCTGTGCAAACCGGAGAAGAGTTCTCTGGCGGTGTGACTTTTCTCCCCCAGGGACACCAGTTTCAGCCCTGCCTGGCAACGCATGTGCTTAAGGGTGTCATAGTGGCGTGCCTGTTTAACCACAGTGTCCTTCACTGCTGGCCTTTCAAGAGGAATGTCGAAAAGAGAGGGTTTGCCGGTAGAAGGAATGAAGGAGGAGGAGGAGGGAGAGGACTGGGGTGGCCCATGCTTTTCCACCACACCCCTTGGCCAGGGGTACCAGATGCTGCAATGCCTCTTGCAGACTTCTGCCCACTGAGCTATGCAAGGCCACCGAGTGAGCACTGAAGGACAGGTAGCGTCCCACTCTGGGCCTGGTTGTCCAGCTGTCCATGGTGACGTGGATTTGACTAGACACAGAGAATGCCAATGCCCGGAACAGGTTACCTATTACATGTGCATGTAAACTTGGAACAGCTGTGCGGGAGAAGTAATGCCTGCTTGGTATATTAAACCAACGCTGCTGTAATGCAGTAGCTGCAAGGCCAATAGTTTTGCTAGATGTGAATTGAGATTGATGACTCTTTTGTTGGTTGGGCCCATAGCCTGATGCCTTGTGCAGAACTCCGTGGGAGAGGGCTGAAGGGACTGGGAGCTTGGGGAGCTGTACCCATATTTCAGTGACAAAGGACGTCTGATGCCATGAAACCTATGGCCAGAAGCTGATACTTCCTCGCAGCTTGAAGTCTGGTTGTCACCAACCTCCTGAGACATAGTAGCAACGACAGTTGGAGGTGTAGAAGGTGTCAATGGAGATGGAAGAAGAGACGATGACGTGGTTACACCTCCTTCATGAAAATGCAAGTACTGCTCCCACTTTGGTTTGTGGTTCTTGCACATTGTGGAAAGCAGGAATGTTGTACCCAAATGTGATCTGGCCTGTCCTCTGCGAATCTGCCTGTGGCACAGGATGCAGATTGCTACGCACCTGTCACCGCCTTTCAGCATGAAAAAGGACCACACTGGAGAGGTGCGCGCAACCACTCTGCAAGCTCTCTGCTGCTCTTTTCCTTTGCCTGCCTCTGTGTCTGCTCTAGCTCCATCTCCCCCACGGTCACATCGTCTCTGACTGTTCCCCTGCTTGTGCCCACTTGTGCCCACTGTGTGTTCTTTGGGACCCACATGAGGCAGATTTGCGGCCCCTTCAATCCCCAGTCTGTTGCTGCTGCTGCTTTTCCTTTATGTCTGTTTTGGAACTGCTGCTAGCCATTACTGGTGCGTACCGGTGGTTCCTAGGTGACATCACGGCCATCATCATCATCCTCATTTTCATCTAAGCCAACGTCTGCAAATGCAGCCACTGATGCAGAACCCTCGCCCAGCTGCTTCTGCAAAAGAAGAGCCTGCTACACTTGAGGCCCCAGAGACCAAGTCCACACTACTCTCCACATGACGTGGCTGTATGATTGTAGTACGCCCTCTCAATAAATCTACCAGCGTACTGGTGCTCCGCACACATCTCAGGCCTTTTTTGACAACTTGTGCATGCTATTTCTAACGGTTTGCTCCTGCTGCTGTCCTACAGTGGCGGACTCCCGGGGAGTATGCCCCCTGCCAGATGCGGCAGGTTGCTCAACGCCACGCCTTCCCCTTCACTCATCTTTTATTTATTCGGGAAAGAATGCACCTGTACCAAACGGTTTCTTTGGAAAATAGCAAGTAGAATCAGAATGAAATACAGAAATTTTTCTTGCTTGTTTGATAGATAGCAAGTGGGATCAGAATAAAATATCTGTATTTTTTAGAGAAATATAGAAATTTGTATGGCTTTTTTGATAGATAGCAAGTGCTATCAAAATTAAATATCTGTATTTTTATTTAGAGAAATATGGAAATTTTTCTGGCTGTTTGATAGATAGCAAGTGGGACCAGAATAAAATATCTATATTTTTTTTTGAGAGAAATACAGACATTTTTCTGGCTTTTTTTGTTTCAATCAGTTTTATTGAGTTTTCAGAGAAAAAAGAAATAACAGGTAAACAGAACAAAAATAAAATCAAATATACAACACATATATCATATCAAACTTAACAGTGTAGGCTTCGCATGAACAGAAATATAGTACCAGGAAGCTGCATATACCCATAAAATATGACAAAAAACATAACAGTTCTAAGGGGATCAGATAACACATATGAAACCTGTACAAAAACAGCTACGTATCCGGTAGGGGAAGCGTATGGCACAACGTGGAAACCAATATTCTTAAACAACAGATAAAATAAAAGCAAGGACAGACACATATAACGAAGCAGCCAGGGGAGAAGAGGGGGGATAAGAGGGGGGATGGGAGGGGGGAGGGGAGGGGAAAGCCGATCGATACAAAAATAAAAGAGATATATGTTAACCCTCAATACCGGGGGTTGTGTTCCAGCCTATAAGCCTGGAAACTTAATAAAATATGTATGGAATCGAGGAGAGTCTTTAAACCAGTCCCAGATGGACCAGGTAGTTCTAAATTGTTCCAATCTATCATCATCCTCCGCGACCAACAACTCCATATGGCGGATTTTTTCAAGTTCGGAGACCCAATTGGCTATAGAAGGAGCGGCAGATTGCTTCCACAATCTTGGAATAGTGGCCCTTGCTGCCGTAAGAAAATGACGTAGGACCCCACCTTTGATGGTTTTGAGTGAACCCGGAACCATGGATAAAAGAGCTATATTGGGAGTATTGGTTATGGTGGACCCAGTGCTGTCATTATACACCTGAAAAATCGTGTCCCAAAATCGATATATAAGCGGACACTCCCACCATATATGAAGCATTGTCCCCTTTTGTAAGTGGCATCGCTGCATATACCCATAAAATATGACAAAAAACATAACAGTTCTAAGGGGATCAGATAACACATATGAAACCTGTACAAAAACAGCTACGTATCCGCTAGCGGAAGCATATGGCACAAGGTGGAAACCAATATTCTTAAACAACAGATAAAATAAAAGCAAGGACAGACACATATAACGAAGCAGCCCAGGGGAGAAGAGGGGGGATGGGAGAGGGAAGGGAAAGCCGATCGATACAAAAATAAAAGAGATATATGTTAACCCTCAATACCGGGGGTTGTGTTCCAGCCTGTAAGCCTGGAAACTAAATAAAATATGTATGGAATCGAGGAAAGTCTTTAAACCAGTCCCAGATGGACCAGGTAATTCTAAATTGTTCCAATCTATCATCATCCTCCGCGACCAACATCTCCATATGGAGGATTTTTTCAAGTTCGGAGACCCAATTGGCTATAGAAGGAGCGGCAGATTGCTTCCACAATCTCGGAATAGAGGCCCTTGCTGCCGTAAGAAAATGACGTAGGACCCCACCTTTGATGGTTTTGAGTGAACCCGGAACCATGGATAAAAGAGCTATATTGGGAGTATTGGTTATGGTGGACCCAGTGCTGTCATTATACACCTGAAAAATCGTGTCCCAAAATCGATATATAAGCGGACACTCCCACCATATATGAAGCATCGTCCCCTTTTGTAAGTGGCATCGCCAACAGCGATCAGACTGTGTAGGGGATATTCTATGGAGATCCACAGGACAATATTACCACCTGGATAGAATTTTGTAATTAACCTCTTGAGCTCTACAGGTTAAGGCCAATTTTTGCGTTAGGATGAATGATTTTTCCCAATCATCTGCAGGTATGAGTCCAGTCATTTCCCTCTCCCAATATCTAGTGTATATAGGTGCAGAGGGCTCAGGGTCCTGAGTAATTAGTTCGTACAACCTGGACACGACATGAGAGGGGCGGTCAGGCGAGCCAACCAACTGCTCGAAAGCCGTTAAACTTCTATATAGGAATGATAAGTCAGTAAATGAAGCTACGAATGAAGACAGTTGCCTGTATGAAAGCCAAGAAAGCAACTTGCTTCTGTTTGGGAGATCCAGGGAGGCCAGTGGGGGACCTGTCCATTATGTAATATACTCCTAAGATGAAGGTTGTCCGAGGCGGATCACAATAAAAATGAGGAGGTTCGCATTTGCCGGGGGGAACGCTGGATTATCAAATAGCGGTGTCATGGGTCCTGGAGTCGTTGAAAATTTGGCCGCTCTGAGGAGGATATCCCAATTATGTAATAAATCTAATGTAAATGGGAGTATAGGGTGGGCTGGTTGTATAAACGACCGGTCCACCCATGGCAGGGATCGGAGACTAATTGGAGATAGGCAATCTTCTAGCCTTACCCATTCCTTCATCTCCCTGTTGTGAAACAAACCAGTCTATCAAACGCACTAAAACCGATGCCCTATAATAGGAAATAACATCCGGGGCCCCTGCACCTCCTCTACTTTTAGCCTTGGACAAGGTAATAAATGCTAATCTAGGGCGTTTCTGTTGCCATATAAATTTTAAAAATAACCTATGAATTTTACGAAGATATGCGGTTGGCAAGAATATGGGGACCGATTGAAAAAGATATAACAGTCTGGGGATTATATCCATCTTAAGGGTGTTTATGCGGGCGAACCAGGAGAGAGGCAAGGAACCATATTTCTGAAGGTCAGATTGAAGTTTACTGTACATTGAGGAATAATTAAAGAACAATTTGGAGGGATCGGATGGGACCATTATACCCAGATATTTATTGGCATCAGAGCAAATCCGGAAAGGCACATTAGAACGCATAGCTGACATTTGAGTAGAGTCCAAGGTAACATTAAGGATTTCAGATTTGGAATAGTTGACCTTGAAATTACTATGCGCGCCAATTTCATCAAATTCCTTCAGGATGGAAGGTATCGTGATATGAGGGGATGTTATATATATTAAGAGGTCATCTGCGTATAAAGAAATTTTATATTGTGTATCACCCACCTGGATCCCTTTTACATCTGGATTGTGGCGCAAGGCCACAGTCAGATGTTCCATTTCTGGCTTTTTTGATAGCAAGTGGGATCAGAGTAAAATATCTGTTCATTTTTGAGTGAAATACAGACATTTTTCTAGCTTTTTGATAGATAGCAAGTGGGACCAGAATAAAATATCTGTATTTTTTTAGAGAAATACATACATTTTTCTGGATTTTTTTTTATAGATAGCAAGTGGGATCAGAATAAAATATCTGTAATTTTTCTTAGAGAAATACAGAAATTTTTCTGGATTTTTTTGATAGCAAGTGGGATCAGAGTAAAATATGTTTTTTTTAGAGAAACAGCATTTTTTTCTGGATTTTTTGATAGCAAGTGCTATTAGAATAAAATATCTATATTTTTGGAGAGAAATACAGATTTTTTTCTGGCTTTTTTGATAGAAAGTGGCATCAGAATAAAATATCTTTATTTTTTGAGAGAAATACAGAATTTTCTCTGGCTTTTTTGATAGATATCAAGTGCTATCAAAATGAAATATCTGTATTTTTTTGAGAGAAATACAGAAATTGTTCTGGTTTTCTTGATAGCAAGTGCTATCAGAATAAAATATTTATATTTTTTTGAGAGAAATACAGAATTTTTACTGGCTTTTTTGATAGATAGCAAGTGGGACCAGAATAAAATATGTGTCTTTTTGGGAGAAATACAGAAAATTTTCTGGCTTTTTTGATAGCAAGTGCTATCAGAAATAAATATATATATTTTTTGAGACAAATACAGAAATTTTTCTGGCTTTTTGATAGCAAGTGGGACCAGAATAAAATGTCTTTATTTTTTTGAGAGGTTGAGACCTTTTCATAAAGGTTGTGTTGAGCCAACCTTTTTGTTGATTATTTAGAGCTCATTGTATAGGTATCAGGGAAAGAAGGGGAATTAAAGAGGTTTCAGGCTCATGAGGTCTTTGTGCAAAAATAAATCAAGAGTGAATTTTTCCAATTACAATTAGTGCATACATCAAAGGTACATATTATTGTATGATTTCTATATCGTACAAATACAAGATATAAACATATAGCATATATATTGTCAAAGCTTATTATATATTATAGTTTTATTAGAGATCTAGTTTGTAATATAACATAATAATCCTTCTTTTATATGAATGTCTAGAACTTAATAATTCCACAGTTAACTACAGTGAACCTTCAATTGAACAATCAATATCTCATTTTAAACTTTCATATCTGATGTTTAAAAAAACAACATGCTGATGTGATTTTAATCAAATTAATAATGAGGGTAATAGTTTACTCACGTTTAATTGGAGTGCAGTCTAGGTAGGAGGGTAAAAGAAGCAGTATTCAAGCTGCATGCTAGTGAAAAAAACTTTTTTTTGGTATATAATGTAAGGTAAATAATGAAATATAGAAACCATGAAACTAAAATAAAAAATATTAAAAATATAGATAAAGGTATGGATGTTACAAATACTATTTAGGGAACCTACCAGTTTTTTATGTCCAAGCCCAAAGAAAAACGGTTATTTGAATGTTGTCCTAGTAGATTAGGTCCAGTTTTAACATTCATATATATGGTTTTTGTTTCATATACCCTAAGTACGGGTTTAGTGAGAACCTAGTCTGAATATATGAAAACTAGTCAGGAGTTTCAAAAAATAATATTAAGTGTTAAAGAGGAGCTTTTCAATTCAAATCAAAGTAGTTAGCTACCTACTTACCAGGATATCTATTTATTTTAAAGAAAATGGGGAGGGAGGGGAGGAATAAAGATATCCTATCTTATACAGCCAAGAGGGCTGCTATTGTGCTAAGACTTGTAGTTAGTCCATACGACCAGGAGAAGGTATGTAGTAATTCATGCAGCCAGAGGGCTGGTTGTGTTTGGGACCTGTTTTTTATAGTTATGAGTTTATCAGGTGAGGCTGCAGCTAGGATGGCGTGCACGTGTCCTGCGGGGGGGGGGGCGTGTATCATGCCCAACCAATAAGGATTAGGAGTTCCCTGTGACATCTACAGGGACTTCATCTCTGCCTGACTGACAGAGAGGCGTTCCTCCCAAAAGGGGAGGGACGCACGGAGGAAGAAAGCCGGCCAAGCACGAAGAGTCTGTGAAGAGATCAGACACTTTGTGTGCTGGCCGTGGTGCCTGAGGCGCCGGGTCGACCGCAAGTCCCTGCAGAGGCACAGGGGACTTACAATTTGCCCCTGATTCATCAAGCAGAATCGGATTATCGGTCGCGCATTCGTATTCGCAATCCGAAATCGTACGCCATCACGCTATTCAGCAACTGAAAAGCTTACACTGGCGAGCTTGCATTAAAAGTCACTGTTCCCCTAAAAAATCATTCTTTCTAATGGCACACACATTACCCATAGCCCTAAAGCGCACACTCGAGTCCGGACCGCGGTAAACCGCGATCGATGGCCGCGCGTACTTTCGCGCTTCCAGCGAGCGTGGATTTTATTGATGAATCAGGGGCATTGAATCGGACATGAAAGTGCTATGAACTGATGATTCTTCATTAGCTTCATGCTTTAGAGTTATTACACTGAACTTGGTATCTTCATCATATATGTTGCATGTTATTATAAAATATTTTGAGGCAAAGTATTTTTCAAAATTTCATAACATCATTACTCATTGGAACATATTTTTATACAGTCTGTGCAGAATAATATTTAATTATAAATAGAACTGCATTAAAGATTTATTATATATACTTAACATTTACGTAGTGGATATATTTTTTTTTCCTTAGTTGTGTGAGTATGCAGCATTTAAAATATGGATACAGGATAAACAGTATATTACAGACAAATACCATATAGGATATGTCAATATACATCTTAGAAAATATGTGTGTGGTCTGAGAGTTTTTTTGAGAGTTTACTTTTTTGAGAGTAAATACAGAATTTTTTCTGGCTTTTTTGATAGCAAGTGGGATCAGAGTAAAATATCTGTATTTTTTTGAGAGAAATACAGAAATGTTTCTGGCTTTTTTGATAAATAGCAAGTGCTATCAGAATAAAATATCTGTATTTTTTAAGAGAAATACAAACATTTTTCTGGCTTTTTTGATAGACATCAAGTGCTATCAGAATTAAATATCTGTATTTTTTTAAGAGAAATACAGACGTTTTTCTGGCTTTTTTGATCTTGCTAGCTCATCATTAATTATGACTGGCTATATCAGGACCAGTGAGCTCTGAGGATTGCTTACGTGTCTTCATCACTGAACCTAAAAACCCAGTATTCCGTTACGTTAAACTTATGTGTTTTAGAAATAAAAAAGGAGATATGGATTATAGTTTCCCCCTGTGGAACAAATATTTTGTACTGTTGTCTGTGTTAATATTGCAGTTTATCCATCATTTCCTATCTAACGAAAGAGGTGACACTTGAACAGTAAATATCTATTCACTATCTATTCTAAGCAGCACATTGTAATGAAAACTTGATACACCGGATATACACTTTAACAAAATGAACATGAATACAATAAAATATTTCCACATACAAATTTATTTCTAAGGATGCAAGCATGTGTTTCACAAAGCAGGTTGATTTTCCAAGACTATTAAAATTGCCATCATCATCCTCATGCCTTCTAATGACTCACCTATTGAATGTCCTACGGTGATGATGGTCCAAGGGTACTGCTGGGATAGGAGTATTTAGGCAACTGAAGGAAAGTATCAGCTAAACAGACTATTACTTCACCATGATAGCAGTCCACATGTACTAATGTGTAACGCATCAATGGAGCAATTCTACCCCTGTTAGGTGAAGTTGACGTCAACTGCCTATGATTCAGCACAGAAGTCAGATCGTGTTCACATGACCCATTCATGCAGGGCAAAGCAACAAGTTCCCATTTATCAGTGTATAATGGAGATTATGGGTTTGGGACACAAATTATTATTATTATTATTATATAATAATATTATTTTTAATAAACAGGATTTATATAGACAACATTAAATAGGGGTTGCAAATGGCAGACAGATACACAGGAGGGCTACACAGGAGAAGCAGAGGACCCTGTCCTGAAGAGCTTACAATCAACTGCCTAAAACAATTTATAACTTGCCTTTAAAGCAAGAACAATAACAAAAAAATTCCCAGCACACTGGGGTCGTGGTGTTACACGGTGTCAAAAGTTTGCATAAAAAGAGGTATTATTTGCCTGCATTTGCACTTGCGTGTGGGAGTTGCACTGCCTTATCAAGGCCACTCTGTAAGTGTGGTCCTTCAATCTAATCTATGAGAGCTCCATCTTGGTACATATAAAGCATTGGAGCAAGTATGTCTGAAGACCATCTATCCCTCCATAAATGGGGTCACAGAAGTGTTTGTTATGGGTCACTACTGGACTGTATACCCAAGGGTGTCCAAGCATGATATCAGTGGATGAGTGGCAAGCAATATATTGAACCTATAGAGAGCTAGAGAGCGTGCATGTCCGAGAGTGGAAGGAATACAGTTCTGAGCTTTGCTCTAAAGAGTCTGCAAGAGGCTAATATCAATTCATCAACAGGGATTTATGATGACATATAAAACAATAAATGTATTAATAAATATCTCATAAACATTACTGCATTATATGTTTTATATCTGCCTGGAGTTTTTCTTTAAGCAGCTGTATATGTATGAGCATTTACATTGGGTATTTATTTTCTGTTTTTATTATTATTGTTTTGTGCAATATGTTCCCATTTTCACTTTTCTGCTTTACAGATGAGAAAACATTGAAAAGTTTACCTTAACTTCAACAAAAGCATTTACTGTGTACATGTTTGTTTTTGTTTAATGCCAATGTTATTTTGCTCCATATGTCTTCTGGTAATCATTCTCATCTTGGCTTCCGGTTACAATTTTCCTATTTAGGTCCCAGATTAGGAAGTTTGGTAAAACCTTTTCAGTGACTCCTGCCTCCTTCCATCCTTCTTTAAATTCACCTTCCTTCAGTTCTCCCATTTCTCTGTTCACAGATTGGAGCAAACATGCCTGGTATTTTCATATTTGGGGTCACAAGGTACAGGGTACACAGTGGGTAGTGAGGCTGAACAGCCTATGACAACTACCAGCCAATGGGAGTGCTGCTGGGTACCTTAACAATGGGCTCAATGTATACATTGCTTGTTGTTACAGGACAGCAATAGTGCAGTAGGAAAACATGGAATGTATGGCCAAAGATAATTGAACACAGCCATGTGCACTCATTATAAGTTGAGAGCCCTCAGCCTTGTGTAAACTCTAGGATTGACTTATAGTGCATACACATGCAAGGGTATAGTAAACCTTGAGGTGAAATTGTTGCTTTGTCCTGCATACAAAAAAATCTTCATGGCCAAAGCACACATAGGTCCCCTTTTCCCATTACAAAAAAAAGGTTTTGTACCAAAAAGGGGAAGATTTTACAGCTGTCCTGATGCATTCTGATCCCTCACTCTTTTGGTCCCCATCCCTGATTATTGTTTCAAACTGTGCAAGATTATTTCACCTGTCGCTGCCCCCCAAAGGTCTTGGTGTCTCTTGTCTGCAATGATCTAATTATAGAATTTAATATGTTAGAAAGGAGACAAAGAATTTTTGTTAATTTTGTGGTGGCAGAAGAGACAGTCTACTAATTGCTCCCCGATGGCCATAGGTAAATCATGAGAGTTAGATCCAAGCTTCTTTCAACTGGAGCTGAAAACATTTCTCTAATTAGAGCAAGTGGAATTGAAAGTCACTGTAGTTTATATGTTACTATATGCAGCAGAAGGACACAGCGTTCTGCCCATCCAGTCTAATGACATTTGCCTGTTTTACATTCTGCAATGTGCATTTCTTTGGAAATTAGCATCCTACATCTAATCATCTTCTCTGTTCAGGGGGTTTTACAGAATTGGAGGAGGGGGAGCTGGAGCTTGTTCTTTAAATCCTAATCTAGGTCTTAAAGGCATCTGATATGCTGATCACAGTATATTCAGAGTTAATTATCATTCTGTAAGGGATAGTTCACTTACCATATTGAATAAGGTGAAGCTCTGTTGACTTTAGCCATCCAATCATGTGCAAGCAAAAATAATGTTTTTTCACATTTCCTTGCATGGAATTGGGTATTCTTTGGAAATGAATTTTCTCCACATTCACTAAGCTAAGTGAATTATTTCCTGTGCAATTTGCTAAGTGAACAAACTAAGTACCTTTAGTAAATCAGTCCTATTGTCTTCTAAACATCAAGGTGATTGCCTGATGACTTGGCCCCTGTTCTCGATCCCTGGTTGACAGCCAGCACACTATTCTATTAGGTTTGGACCATAGAGAAGGTGGAGGCCCTGGGCAAAAAATTCCTAAAAGTCCTAAATCAGCCAATGTAAAGAAGAGTGGCAAAGTGGCCACATGTACTCTCTGCAATTGATACTTTCAGAGAATTAAAATTCTTTTCTGTCACTGAAAAAAGAAAGGTGGCGGTTTCACACATCTCACTTTTTTTTTGTACAAATACAGTGGCATACATCACTGATCTGCAAATAAAGGTGTCATTTTTTAAATTTTTCTGTAGGTCTATTTTATTGAGAAAAGATCCCTGATTCTTATTAGGACTTTTTGAGACCCTGTATCTGGCAAATTGTTATGTTCTGGGGGCTGAAATGAAGTTTAGCTCTCAGGGACCCTGAAAATTTCATTTGTACAGCAATCAGTGTAGGAGATATTAAGGTGTATAAATTAGGGTTAATGACAGCAGCATGGACACAGACACAGCTCTCACGCTGCTGCTGTACGAGGGGTAGGTGATTTTTTCACAGTACAAAGTGGGCGGAGCACAGCACCGCTGCAAGGTCTATAGAACACACCCACTCTCAGGGAGCTCACACTGGACTGACTTACAGTGCACTATTGAGCCGCCCATATGCAAATGCTGAGCGTCTCAATGAACCACAGCCCCCTCATCCTTGGGAACCTATGCTCTAAATCAGCGGTCGCCAACCTTTTAGAGCTCACAAACCACAAAATTTGACGACCACTGCTCCAAATTATTCCACATGTGCTGTGTCCTCTTGATCAGTGGTGATGTTTTATGCACCATGGGGGAGTGGGAAATGCAGTGTGCTTTGCTTTCAATCACTGCAGTGTACTTTAAATCAGTGAGACATATTTTCTAGAAGGTGTGTACCCTAAAACATTAGGCTTGTGCTGTACACTCTTGATTATTGGTAAGTCTGAGATGTGCTGTACATTTAGGATCAGAGGAGGTGTGTTGTATACACTTCATCAGTGTGTAAAAGTGTATATTTGTGACTGTTAGTGATGTACTCTGGATCAGTGGTATGTGTTATGTACTCCCAGACAGTCAATGGGAGTATTCTGTGTACTTTGAAAAAAAAACATTTGCTATGTACCAGGATATTTCATATATTCAGGATCAGTGGGGACATAATGTGTACTGCATATAATTGGGAATGTGCTGGATCAATAGCTGGGTTCTGTGTGTTTTGGATTATTCGGAACAAACTGTATAATTAAGATCATTTGGGATAATCTGTGTACCCTGGACATGCTGTCTACTCTGGATCACTGGAGACACAATGTGTGGTTTGGAGCAGTGTACTTTAGTAATGTAAATTCTGAAGCTGTGATCTCTGAATCAATAGGACATATTAAGGTTAATTTTCTAAAAGAATATAGGCCAATCACATAGCAAAAAGGGAATTATCCCCTTGCAAATGAAATTTCCTTTAGCTTAGTAAATGAAATGAAGCTCTGTTGACTTTAGCTATCCTGTCAAATGCAAAGAAAAATCATGGCTTAGAGATTTCCTTTCACATTGCGTGCATATTCTTTGTAAAGTGAACTATCACAAGATTCACTAAGCTAAGTGAATTATCCCTTGCAAGGTCATAATATACCTTATTAGGCAAACAGCCCTAATTGCTTAGTTTATCAATCCTACTGTGTACATTGGATCAGTGGGGACAAGCTGTGTACTGTGCAACTTGAAACTTTTTTCTCTGCCTTATTTATCTTACAGCTCCCCCTCCTCTTCCATCTCTGATTTTATTTTCTCCTCGGTATAAATATCTTTTCCTTGTTTTCTCTATTGCTCCTGTGTGCCTTCTATCTCTCCTGTCTGACAGCACGCAGTTCTCCCGGGAGAGTGGAAATTGCCTGGCGCAAAAGACTTCTTCCACTCCAAGTCATTGCGGCTGGTGTACCACACAATGCATGGGACACAAACTGAGCGGGTGTATGGGAAAAAGGGGGTCTGACACACTCCATTCACTGGGTATGATGGTGCATCCTATATAAGAGTTTAGGATGTTTATGTATCATTCTAAAACAAAGATTTCCCTTGGCTTAATAAATGAGATGAAGTTCTACAAAATTCAACCATCTAATACCATGAAAAATCCTATTTTTTTAGGTGTAGTTGCATGTATTTTAAAGTGAACTAGATTTTTTCAGACATGACTAGGGTACCTCAGATGAATCCATAGCTGCTAAACCTTGACCAATTATTACCATACCCCCTTCCAACATGTACAACTAATAAATAGCACACACCATAATTATTGGTAAAAATTGGCCATAGCAGGCCCTTTTATTTAACAATATTACATTTCTTATAAGATATCAAAAACACCATTTTTTAACCAAAAACCAAACATTTTCAGTCTGCTGAGCAGGGAAAAAACACCCTCCTTTTTAGTCCATGAACGTCCCACTCCTCTTTTTTCTCAAGCATCTCCGCTCCACTTCCCGGCCCCCAGCCGCCCGTACACCGACTCGGGGACAGTTAGCGGGTTCTACCTCAAAACCTAGCCCCCACAACAACCAAGTGTCATGCAAGGCAACCCATAACAGAAAGACCCATACCCTTATGGGTCCCACCCCCCGTATATTTTGCAGCCGCAAAAAGTCACACTTAATATCACTTAATAAGTCCCGCATGGGCCGGGTCCCCAAATCGTTCCCCCCAGCATGAATCACCAAAATATTAGGGGGCTTATCTAAACAAGCAAACCTGTTGACTTCCAGAACCACCCTCCGCCACTGCATGCCCAGAATCCCAATCCAGTGCACATAAGCCATCTCCTTCCTCAGCCCCAACTGCCGTCCACTCTGGCGCATATCAGCTCGTCCGGCCCCCCAATAGACAAAGGAGTGACCCAGGATCAAGAACAAGCATGCAGGCCCATCTGAAAACAAAAAGAAAATAAAACATATACCAAGGATCAAAAATTCCCACCACCAACTCCCCTTCCCACCACTGTCCAGCCACACCGACCCTACTTACAACAAATGCGGTCGTACATACAACCGAAAACAATGGGATTCCCAACGCCCAATCTTTCGGATCACGTCCGGACCCAGGCCCCATCGGGCCGCCTCCGGGGCTGCACTGATCCTAAACGAATGAGCCCAATACTCTCCAGCCTGCCTGCCCGTAGCAACCACACATTTCCCGAACACCGATCCAAATTGAAAGCATGTAACAAAAGAACCATCTTCATGTACAAAGAAAGGCCCATCCCCCCCGGTCGTTCGGCCAAATACTCACCCACCACCTGAACCGGGCACAGATCAGCCCCCCCACAAGCCCCGAAGTTCCAAACGCACCCCTTTTCCTAACTGATCTGTTTTCGACCTGCAGATCCAAATCAGCACCATCCTTCCGTCCAGCTGCACATCAGCCCACCCCAGACCCCCTGCCTGACCTCGATTTGGACACATCACTTTGCCCAACCATAATGCCGCAAAAAACGTGACCACAAATATCGCCTTAAAAATCACCGCCTCAAAAGTACTGAAACAAATAGCCCCCAGGCTGCGACACAAATCTTGCAACATACCTAACGACACCGGCCGTCTCCGATCCTTCCGGCTCCATCCTCGTCTATAAACCTTCAGCGCCTGACGAACCACAAAACTTTTTGTAGCATCCACCCAGCCTAGCAACTTGAACAGATAATTCCACAACAAAAACAACAAAACCGACTCCTCCCCTCCCCTATGGCACAGGCCCGACCCTTCCCCCCTTAAAAACAAAAACCATTCCTTCCAGACCCCCTCATAACCCAACCAAGTCCCCATATCAACGGACTGCCTGATTAATTCGGCAAGGACCCCCATATCACTTGCCACACCTCCTTCGGACATGGGTCCCGTGTTCTTCCGCCTCTGGAGCCACCTCCCGGAACCGTGTCCACTGGAAACGAGAAATGGAACTCCATCAACTCCATCCACAAAGATCTCTCATTGCACTGCTCCAAAAAAACGACACAAAATCAAATCACCCCGCAAGACCCGCATCAACCGGATAAAATGCCCAGGGCCAGTGACCCCCGCAGTGGCAGCTGCCAGCCGCCTGCAAAATATCCGGCCCATCGGCATTATCCTGCAAGCAAACTGGAGCTTCCCCAAAAGTGACTGTAATTCCAGCAACCTAATTTTGCCCAAACCACTAGCCTTCCTCACCGCCTCCTTAAGCTCGCATAATTTTTCCTCCGGAAGCCTGCATTCCATGTGCACCGAATCCAGCACGATCCCCAAAAAACAAATCTCAGTGACCGGACCACCTGTTTTGTCCCCCGCCAACGGCACACCCAGCTTTTCTGTAACATGCTGTAACATACCCAGCAAATTGGCACACACTAGTGACCCTTGTGGACCCACACACAAGAAATTATCCAAATAATGAATAATGGATGTGAGCCTTGAAACCTCCCGAACCACCTATTCAACAAAAGAACTAAACAGCTCAAACAAAGAACACGACACTGAACACCCCATGGGTAAGCATTTGTCCACATAAAATGCACCCTCCCAACAACAACCTAGCAAACGAAAACTCTCCGGATGTACTGGTAACAAGCGAAAAGCCGACTCAATGTCAGCCTTAGCCATCAAACAACCCCTCCCTGCCCGCCTAACCAGTGAAACCGCTACGTCAAAAGAAGTATATGCCACCCTACAAAGGTCTGGCGCAATCCCATCATTTACCGACTCACCCTTAGGGTAAGACAAATGATATATCATCCAAAATTGCTGTGGTTCCTTCTTAGGAACCACCCCTAGGGGGGACACCACCAAATCCGCAAGGGGCGACTCCTGAAAGGGGCCTGCCATGCGACCCAGTGAAACCTCTTTTGCCAATTTTGCTGAAACCACCCCTGGATTGGCCAACGCCGACTTCAATTTTTTTATCCCAGCAGGGATACTCACAAGCTTGCAAGGGATCTGGAAGCCTTCTGTAAAACCTTCCAGCAAAGCCCTCACCGCCTCCCGAGCAGGATACTTACCGAGAAAAAGGCAGAGACTTTCCACCTTCACCGGCGTCATCCCTTTTTTACCGCAAGCTCGGCGGCACGCCTCCTCCCTTTGGAAAGACAGCGGGCACCTCAATGTGCCCCTCCGCAATTGGAGCACTCATGTTTGAAGTGACATGTCGCTCCAAATTTACAAGTTCCTTCATTAAACAACCAGCAAAAGCCTTTTTTCTTACCGGCCAGGGATCCCGCGGCTCCAGAACCCCCAGCACCCCCTTGAAAGGACTGAGGGCCCAGTCTTGCCGATGACATCAGCCGCATCCAGAGGCTGATATCCTTGTGATCCCATTTCATACCGGGCCACATCGCTTTTTGCTGCCTAAACTGCTCGTCATACCTGAGCCACGCAATACCCCCATAAACCCTATGAGCTTCACTAATAGCATCCAAGTAGCAAAACAAAGCTGAGCAGTTGTCAGGCGCCCTTTCCCCCACAATGCTGGCCAAGATAGCAAAAGCCTGGAGCCAGTTTTGAAAAGTCCTGGGAATCAAACACCACAGGCCTTTCTCCTCCCCAGTCCGCCTACCGTCCCCCAACTTCAACTCTCGCCCACCAAAACGTTCAACCGTTCAATTAAAAAATTTCCACATATTCGCCTCTCCAAATTTTTTCTCCCACCTCTTGTGCCAAGTGAGCGCCCAACGGGCCCTCAAAGCAAACATACACCTCCCCTTTTGCTCCATCCATCACGCCTGACAAATTAGGCTCCCCACTGCCCTCACGGCGCCCATCCCCATCCCCTGCACTACCACCGCCAGCCGTGCCAACGGATCGTGGAGTGGACACCCCACTGCCCCCCGTCGGCACAGGATTGTCCTCCCCCTGGTCTTGCCCTGGGCTCCTACCCGCATCTCCCATCACTCTGCAGCCTGCTTCAGACCCTGGTATACTACCAACCCCTGCTTCTATGTCTTCCCTTCTCCCCTGTCATGAGGCCCTCTGCCAAATTAGCTTCAGGCCTACTTTTAAATGAATCCTGGGATTCTTCAAAGGTTTCAGTGTGTTGCTTCTATTGCTTTGAACAATAGACCTCTTTCAGTCTATAACTGTCCTCATCAAGCAATACACAGCAAGTAGTTGGCAGTGTTTGGATCGAACTTCAATCAGATTTCTACTGTAATTTGTTTGATATCAAGTGGTGCAAGGCAGTAAAATAGATAATGTTCCCTGAATGATTTTTGACAAATATTGATTGTGAGATTGTGCATACACCTAGGAGCGTATACCTAGTGTTATAATTCCTTTCCCATAAGCTGTCTGACTGTATGCCCCTGAGGGTGCGCAGTATCAATCAGAGCCTTGTAAATAAAATGAATACGAGCAGCTTTGTTATCCAATGCTGTCTTACATATACAGAAGCCAAAGGATATTATTTGCAGTATGTATCCCATGTCCAGTAGCATGCCCCTGTGTATCCAGGGATAGTGGTTCTGGTTAGGCAGTGGAAGGAACATAAACTGCCAGACTTTGCAAAACTTCTGACTCCCCAAAATATCCTGTTTTTTTGAGTCTAATAAACAGGACAACAAATATTGAATGCTCTCTAAAAAAATATAAAAGAAACACAAATTTCGGCTGCAAAAAAAGAAAAAAACTTTAACTTGAATCTAGATGTTTTAGGCAAGAGAAAGTACATTTTGCACAGCAGCATTTCACACAAACCTTCTAAAAAGCAGCAACCATAAATGTTTACAGGTGTCACAGTCATTTGCCAGCTTTGCAGCCCTGTAGGTAGATATTTAGAGGAATGAAGGGAAATGACAATTTATTGTGGCCGCCATAGCTAAGCTGCCATATCCAGGGCGAAAAGAGACTTTCATTGCTTGGAAATATTGCACAGCTGGATAGAGTTTTAATAACGGATTTCAGAAATTGAAACAATCAGGTATCAATGTACAAACAATTTTCAACTTGCTGGTGGTGCCTCCCACTAGCACAGAACCTAAGGAGCCAGGAATGTGGATCTCAGGCTTATCAAGGACAGAGCTGTGTGAAAGAGCCTGGAATTCTGCTGCAGGAAACATGTTTAAAAAAATAAAAGCTGGATTTAATATAGAATAAGTTAGCATGTGTATAAAAAAATATATTCATGAGAATGAGGGGCAGTTCTCTATATGAGCATCTTCCAAAGGAGTGCATGAGCATCAGAACCCAGCAGTATGTGTTGCTGCAATCTTTTCCCATGTACCCAATAAAAAGCACCCCTTCATCACTTTTACAGTTCAGTAATGTTTGTAATCACAATGATTCTCTGTAATAATCATACAGTTTTCAACTTTCCCCCATAAAATAGAACTTAAAATTTAATCAGAGATTAAAGGAAAATTACATATATAATGCTGTCAGCACTGCCCTCTGCTTTCATGGAGTCGTAGAGAGACGCATCCCTCCATCCCTTTTCACTGTTGAAAAGCAGATGCTGCTACCACGCTTCTACCAGTAGGCAGCTCTTCCACTCTAGCCATCACCCCAACCTTTTACCTTGCATCTTCCAACACCTTGGTACGCCTATATTTACCCTGGTCAGTGGCCTATTTGAAATTCTTTGCAGTCTATTCAATTTGTTTCCTTTCCATCTATATCCAAACTCTAAACATTTGTTATTACTGCGCTCATTCAACAAATCTCCCATGAAGAAACTGATTTGGCGGAATGTGACGGTAGTTGAGACAATTTATCAATAACTTCCATTTGTCTTATGTACCTAAATACTTTCTCCCCCATTATGTAATGATAGGTTTATGTTTAACTTAGAATGAACTATGTTTAAACATCTTTTGCTTAATCTATTACCAAAAAAATTGTTGTTTTTTTTTATCACCTATCGCTTACAAAAATTCCCTCATCCATCCATCTAGAAGGGAATGCGCTTTTAACCTGGTTTTTGATTTACATTGTGGGTTGGCAACACAATATCTTTTTGGGATAGAAGACTGATGTAACCCTTTATTTACTAAGTCCCTCTATACCAGGCATGGGCAAACTACGGCCCGTGGGCCGTATATGGCCCAATGGGGATGTTTCTCCAGCCCTTTGGTTGTTCCCCAGTTCCCGGATCTGAGCCTGCGATGGTAGAGTGGGTGGGTTGTGTGCAGTGACACAGCCCGCCCACTCTCCCATCGCAAGCTCAGAGCCTGCGATGGCGGAGTGGGCGGGCTGTGTCCCTGCACAAAACCTGCCCACTCTCCCATCGCAGGCTCTGAGCTTGCAATGGGAGAGTAGGCAGGCTGTCACTGTGCATAATCCGCCCACTCTCCCATCATAGGCTCTGAGCCTGCGATGGAAGAGTGGGCAGGGTTATGCCATCATGATGTCATGTTCAGGGGCGTCATGATGGCATAAGCACACCTACTTTACCATCGACCCGGCCCCTCTGGGAAATTTTTTTTCAGATTGTGGCCCCGGACTAAAAAAGTTTTTCCACTCCTGCTCTATACTCAGCAAGCATGTGCCTACAAGTACTAGTCTGGTGTAGAACATCAAATAGCTTGGAAGTGCCTTGTTGGCAGTACTCCTTATGTCATCTATGGGTAGACAGGTAGGCCCCACTTTGTCCAAGTTCTTAAATTAGGAGGACACTGCCATTTTGACCCCCACCCCTCAAAGCCCCAACCCTCCAGTGGTGGCCATAAAGTCCTCAGCACTCTAGCATCTGTAGGGCCAGATTTTACAGCCACAGTACTCAGCAGCTGGAGTTGAGCTTTCCCCCCACATGGTGCTACTCTCCCCACCACACTGGCTGCAATGACAAAGTCTCTAGAGGCTGCAGATGGCTGTCAAATCAACAGGTGAGCCCTGCACATTATACTGTACAGCTTTTGTACCAGCACTATATGCAGGGATAAAAACTGTCACATTAACAGCTATTAAGTCATATGTGCCTGTGATGATGCCAAGTGAGAAAAGATCACTGAAGTCCCATTCATCAATCTACTCCCAATCTGCAAACAAGTAATCCACAAGTGTTCAGCACTTCCAGGCTCTTATCTTCAGTCTTCCACTGCACTGAACCAGATTCAGACCAGGGCCAGAATTGCCAACATTTCTATTTTTTTACAAGCAAAATGCCAGTAAAAATGTGGACATGCAATTTTTTTAAACGGGAGGTGTCGGAAGAGAGTTTTGTGTGAAAAATTGTGGGCATAGTCATTTGGAATTCACCTGTTTAAGGCCTTCCCACTGACACTATGAAGTGCAACTTTATAAATTCAAAGGCAAACTGGTAATTACATTTCCCCACAGGTGGAGAATTCCAGCTGGGCGATGCATCTTTTTTATGTTAGTCAATGACTTAGCACTGATCTATAACACTGGGGAACAATTTTGAACATTTTGAACAAAATTGAAGTCAGCATTTTTTGATGACTTCAATTTTTAAACCTATTTACACTAAAATAGGTATGCTGATTATCACTGCATCATAAAAAAATAAATATTTTCTGCTACTTAGTCTAATCCATGTGTCCTATACTAAAAAAAAAAGTTCATTGAATCAAAATCCGAAGTCTGATTCTGTCTAGGATGTTAGGATCTTAATTACAATTACAGTTAATTACACATATAGATGCGATTAGCTACATTTTCTCATTTTGCAGTTACTATGTAATCTCTATACATAACTAACTTTTGCCTCATAGTTCCATGACATTAAAAAAACCTTGCAATCCTGTGACTTGCGTTGCAGAAACCAGCAGTGGTCGCCCATCATGTTGGGGTTGCACTGGCCTTGATATTTTGTTTCCATAACAGAAATGTCCTAGTGGAACCTCTCCCCTTGTTCATCACTCGCATCACCCAAATTTTGTGGGAAGAAGTCCAGATGGGAATGTAAGAAATGAATTTTAAGTGACATTCAGCATCCAAGTTGATGGTATGCCGTTATCATGTTGTTCACGAGTTTAGCATGGTTTTCAGCTCGCTGGTTTCCCAGAAAGTTTTGTGCAACAAGCACAAATGAATCCCAAGCAGCAAGTTCAAGTGAATTGAGTTTGTCTCTGAATGTGGCATCATGCATCAAATTGCGGATTTGGGGATCAACAAAAATGCCTGCTTTCAGTTTAGCATCTGTTTTAACTTTTTCAAACTTTTCTTTCTGATACCGAAAAACCATACCATCACGGCTCATTGCAACGACAAAGTTTTTCATTAATCTAAGTTTAATATGAAGTGGTGGAAGGTGAACATTCTGTGGATCAATGAGTGATTTATGGTTCACGTTGTACTGGCCAACAGTGTATTCAGGCCTGGGAGGCCATTCTTTCACTTTGTAATGGTTGCTGTCATAACGACTGTTCCACAGGCACAAAAAGCACATATATTTTGTATATCCCAATTGCAGGCCAAAAAGGAGTGCCACCACCTTCAGGTCACCACAGTTATTCCACTAATGTTCTGAATAGTTTATCAATTTCAAAATGACCTCCGTGGATTCGTATGTCTCTTTCATTACCTCCGCATGAGCAAGAGGAACAGAAGGTTTTTGTTACCTTTATGCAACAATACAGCTTTCAAATTTGCTTTGCTCGAGTCTATGAACAATCTCCACTGCTCTGGTATGTATTTGCAACCTAACTCCATCATCAGATCACTCATGTCGGTACAGAAGCAAATGTCTTTTTCCAACTTGTAATACCCTGTGAACTTTGCGTGACGATCACAAAAGTGTGAAGTTGTCATTCCGCTTTGTAGCAAGTTCCACTCATGTAATCTGGAGGCTAACAGTTCAGACTTCTCTTTTGACAAAGATTGGTCCCTTACTAGATCATCTAAATCCGATTGGCTTATAAAATGTGGCTTACCCTCTTCAAATTGGGGTTCAAAACATTAATTAACCTTGACATCATCCTCCTGTCCCTCATCCGACATGTCACTGTCAGTAACCACAGGTGTAGGAGGGACTGGCACTGTATTCTCTGCATCATGTGGCCCTGACTTCAGAGCAGATTCACAATTAGGATAGATGATTTTTGACTTAGTCTTCTTCGAAAGCCCAGCAATTTTACTCATACAGAAGTAGCAGTCCGAGTGATGGTCTTTTGGCTCACACCAAACTATAGGCACAGCAAAGGACATTTGCGTCTACTCATCTTTAGCTCAAAACAGACTCACTATGGCCTAGCTGTACTATCCAATAAGATGGTTTCGCACTAGAGACAAGCCCTTGGTCCATCTTGCCCTATATACCTATTTCTGAGGTCAGCTCACTGACTTGCCCAGACATGCCCAGTCGCTGCTGGAACATGCATGCCACCTGGGGACGTGATTCAGCTAAGGTGGCAGCAGGCATAGTGGTAGCTTCAACTGTTATAATGTTCAAATGTAAAAATACATTACCCAATTACCGACCATTTGAACAGCTATAGCACACCTATAACCTAAAATCTGTATGTGATAGGCAAATTCTGAGTTCAGATTTGGAATCAACACACTCGATATCATGTAAATCACGTGTTATTCTCAGTAGCAAAATCGTTGTTGTGCAGTGTTATGAAAGTGCAGTTAGTTTTCTTCTATCACAACAGTTTTTTTTCTCTACCGCTTATATTAATGCGATTACTGTAGTGTGGATTTGTATTGGCTATTCATTTAGATGCAGGACAATGTGGTCAGAGGTTGTGCGCTGCTCTACGTAGTTAATAAGCAAAATTTATTTTTCTACTTTCACACGTATTTCCTTTCTTTCAGATCATGTCTGGCTCTGCTGTTTCTCGTCATAAGTGCCTAAACAACCCTGATTCATTTTGTTATATTTGTGGTAGTTTCACCATTCCCAGTCAAAGGGCAAACATCAACACATTTGTAGAGCGAGCCTATTTACTTTTGTATAGTGAATAGTGAAAACTTCAGGATATAACAAGAAAAATAATGTAACATAGAGTATCCTAGTATACCAACGGCTATACATACCCAGTGGCTCATTCAGATGAAATCCCAGTGCCGGTTTTGGTTACAGTACCTTCTCTTCAAGAACATGATTATGGTGGTGAACTAGGTGACAACAATGAAGAGGAGTTTGAAATTGAAGAGGACTCTGTTCGTAAGAGATTTGATCAGCATGAGTTGAGTGATTTGGCACGTAATTTGGGAATATCGAAGAAGGCTTCAGAACAAAAACATTTGTGCAGTACTTTAGAACTGACAGTGGGTTTGTGTATTGCCATAACATGCATGGTTTATTGGAGGAATTGGGAATTCCAATCTATAACTCAACTGATTGGCGACTATTCATCGATAGCTCAAAGCGGAGCTTAAAGTTTGTCCTCCTTTAAAATGACAATAAATTTGGGTCAGTCCTAATTGGCCATTCAGTTTCTCTTTGTGAAGAATATGCAGACATAAAGAGAGTCATTGAGTTATTGCAATATCACCAACAAAATTGAGTCATCTGCATTGACCGTAAAATGGTATGCTTCCTTCTTGGTCAGTAACGCGGATACACCAAGTATCCCTGTTATCTTTGCATGTGGGATAACAGAGCCCGTGAGAGGCATTCGGTGGAAAGGAATTGGCCTCCAAGATCTGGCCTAAATTCAGGTTATCAAAACATTCTACATGAACCACTTGTTGATAGAAAGAATATTATATTCCCGCCTCTGCACATGAAACAGGGTTTGATGAAGCAGTTCGTTAAAGCTTTGCCAACTGAAGGAGACTGCTTCAAGTACCTCATTTTGGCATTTCCTAGCCTGTCAGCCTTGGTAGCTCATCAAAGATGAACATTTCATCAGGACAATGTCAGAAGTCGAAAAGAATGCTTAGTTTTCATTCAAAGCCATTGTCAAGGACTTTCTTGGAAACACACGAGCAAATAATTACACAGAAATTGTCCAGAAACTCTAAGAGAGCTACAAAATGCTTGGTTGCAATATGAGCATCAAAGTGCATTTTCTGCATTGCCATCTTTCTAACTTCCCGGAAAACCTTGGTGCAGTCAGTGATGAGCAAGGTGAACAATTTCACCAAGATTTGAAGGTCATGGAAGGACAGTATCAGGGTAGATGGGATATACATATGATGGCTGACTGTTGTTGAGGCATCCGGCTGTATTGTCCTAACACTGAACAAGCCAGAAAAAGTTAAAAAGATACATTTTTACCTAAACCGCTTACCTAATTTTCAAATGTTTTACTGTAAAAAAAATGGCATAGAGTAACAATAAATCCATTGTATGAACAAAAGAGATTTAAATAAACAGTAAATTCAATAAATCTGGTACTTTATACACCCACGGAGAGGTGTTTATTCTCCCCAGTGGACACCTGAGAGATTGGAACCTCACAGTATCCCCAATAAACATCTCTTCAAACCTTTTCAAGGTTTGGGATCAAGTCAACCCCAATGCAATGTACAGCCAACAAAGGCAGATCTGTAGAAAAGTATCAGATAAGAGAATGGTGTAAGACGACAATGTTGTTTTGTTTACCATTGAAAAGAAAGCAATTTATGATATAGTAAATAAAGCAACAAATCACTATAAATAAAATAAAGACTTTGATTATAATCAATTCCATTTGTTATGGTGATTCTAGGCTGACAGGGAAGATGCTAGACATTATATACATTGGTTTACAGTGCTGACTGCATAGGAATACACAGCAACACTCTGCTGAGAACTGCACTTCTCATCATTCTCAATCACCATGCTATGATAATGTGGGCATTGTGGTTGGGTGCTAGAGAAAGGAGTACGCCTGGAATGATGCAGTTCTGGAGTCTTACTTGATTTTACAATGTGATGTAAGGCAGGAGTACCAGTTTCCCACTCCTCCCCTGCACATAATGCCCCTGATTCATCAATAAAATCCGTGCTCGCTGGAAGCGCGAAAGTACGCACGGCCAGCGATCGCGGTTTACCGCGGTTCGGACTCGAGTGTGCGCGTACACTCGCCTCCTCACTGCCAGCCGGATTCCAGCCTTCACAATAATAAGCAATAGGGAGCGCGAATCTGCCAATTAAGGCGATTAGATTTCAGCTGCGCGATTAAGGAGGATCTGTTAAGCTCAATCAAACCTAAGCGCACAGGTGATAGTAATTCACTTGCAATTAGCACCCATTAGCACACATTTTTCCTTTGGTCTTTTAAATATACCATTGTTTGATATTTTTGTTCAGTAAGTGCAAAAACTGTATTGATTTAATTTCAATATTTTATTTATATTTATTTATATTATTTATTATATTTAAATATAATTTCCATGTTTAAAAATGTACATCTGGACCCTGGAATACAGCTATGTCCGATGGGCTGAACCAGTTTTATGTAGAGGAAGGAATGCCAGTGTACATACAGTAATATATGATAGTAAGTTAGTATGATAGATAGTAAGGGAGAAGCAGAGCTGGACACCACCATTGATGTATTGTTACCTGTTTGTTTCAAGTGAAACATAAAACAATGGTAGCATTTTAATAGATAATCAGGTCAGGGGTCAGGAAAATATTAGATTTGTCAGTGCTTGGTTTGTCTTAGGGAAAAAGTAAATCTGCTTGCAATATGGTGTAAATATGCTCAGCATATTTGCACATTGGGGCACTCTTATCTGCTAAATGGTCTCCATTCAGTATTGTGATTACTGCTAAATGGTCTCCATTCAGCATTGTGATTACTGCAATGTCTCTTGTCGCTCCTTTGCAGTTGCAGTTACCTTTGTCTGGCCTTCTTCAGAGGTGGAAGACATCAGCTATCCTTCTGCACTGGACCATGCCAAGCCTATACATTGATCTGTGCATGTGTACACAAATGTCCTGACAGGTGGGCAGAAGAGACATAATAGCTTTCTGCCAATAAAAAAGTTTGTCTGTTGGAACTTTTTTTCTAAGCAGACTTTTATTCTGCTTTAATCAGTCATCCAATTACTATGTCATACTATGTCATAAGTACTATGTCATCTGAAGGCCAGAATAGAAATAATTCAGAGCTTCTGGGGATTGATAATGTCCTAGCAGAGCTCAGTGGGCAAGAAAGGTGAGCAAATACAGTTTATATTTACAGAAACCAAAAGCCAAAGACTGCCAGAAGAATAACATTTTCAAAAGTTCATTGTACTTCAGTGTGAATTTGTGTAGGGTTTTGTTCAGGTGTTATGTGTGTATCAGTTGGATAGAAGAGGTTTGTGCACTGACTGTATAGTACATGCTGTGGGTGTGTCTATGTTTGTGCAGTGGCTAGAAGAAACAGGCTGTGTGCAGTGATCTGTATTTAGCCCATCTGTTCCACACTTGCTCATACTGTGCCACATCAAGCTTTTGGTTTCAGCACCAGATCTGAAGCCGCAGTAAATATCATGACAACTGCTGCTCAGTCTTCCTGTTCAGCAGATACATATATTCCCAGCACAGCATCCATCGCAAACTCCAGGGCAAGATTGGTATGAGCAATTTGTCATGCCCTATTATCTGATATACCATAACAATATTGCATCAGACATCTGAGAATCTGCTTCAAATATCCCGGATGGCATTTATTACCAATGTCAATGACAGTGCAGTCATGTCCAAAGGGTCATGGATAACCATAATGGAGAGCACCTTTTTTATCTCCTTCCCACAGTTTTCCAAACCATCTTCTAGTAAAATTCTGCCAACTGTAAAGCCCACTGAACTTTATTTATAAATGTATCATATAATTTTTTGTTTCTGAGAAATATATTTCTATGATGTCCTGCAATGTAGTGCATCAGTACCTGCCAAGTGTGCATACAGTGAGTTCATAAAAAAAGCCATGGAAAGGGGAAGGGGGAAGACATATGATCTACAGACCATGTAAAAGAGTCATTGAAACCAAAAAATGTACACACTAGAAATCTACATTTTATTTAAAAACATCAGTAAGCAAAAATCACTTTTGTGGTCCATAGTCCCAGTGCCTTCCTAATCCACTGCCAACCTGTACTGTGCTTGTAAATAATACCTCTGGCACTAGTAGGATTTCTTTAATGATTTGTGCTTCAGAAGATGAGATGGCTCTGTGTTGTGCCCAGAGGCAAGATGCTATTGAAAATATATTCTACCTATTTCCACATGTTGTCAAAGTAACAAATGCCTAACAAAAAGTCACAGATTTATATGTATACTGTGCTCTCTGTATCATACAGCTTACACTATCCTGTTCACTCTTCAGCTATCTTTTTTTTTTACGGCAGTCAGCAGACAAGAAAATGATACGTGAAGAAAGGCTTTTTATAAAGTTTACAGGATGTAACATGATTCTAGGTGATATAAAAAGAGTTGTAGATGTCATTGGGCCCCCTTAGCCATTGGCCCAGTAGTAGTTGTCACACAGTATGAATTCTCTTCCATTATATTCTATTCTTCTCCGATATTACCTTGTTTCTTCTAGTGCAGCTGCCATGCCTTTTGGATGCATTAGTGTCCGCAATGAGAAAACCTACAACTGTTTCTCTGACATCACAGACAAATATGAGATTGGCCAGGTTCTCTGCGCGTGAGTATTGTGCTTCTTAAGTCATGATTGTGTTTTTTTCCTGTGTCTTTTTGGTGTATGGGTCAAAAAAGGGTAGCAGAAATTGTTTTTACTTTTTTGCAGGAAAGAGTTTTGTGAAATCTGCCTGGCTCGGGAGATGCAGACAGACCACCTCTTTGTCTGTAAAAAGTTTTTGAAGAAAGATGGCCGGAAAGTGAGAAGGGCAGCAAAGAATGAGATCATGATCCTGAAAATGTAAGTAAAAAGCAGTTTCTTGTAGCAATTTAGCAGCTGCCCTAAGTCTTAGTTCAGGGAAGAAACCCACTGCAGAACATCAAGAAGGATGGCACTGTCTGAAACAAAGTCAGTCACCAGAGGCTGCAACTATAGCTATTTGTATGATGGGCAAAACATGGTAATGTAAATGAAGAATGGGGAATCAAACATTGAGTTTAGATCATTATAAAAAAAATTATTTGTAACTATCATGCTTTCATAAAGTCGTGGAGTAGAAATTACACATTTTTGATGTGCTAATGAGAATTATGAGCTTTAAAATTTTGTTAGTAACAAAAATCTTTAAATTATTGCGGGTTGTTATCTCTTATCAGGGAAGATGAGTATGAAACTCCTACTAAACCAGCTGCAAATACATGTTTGGGTGCGAAAATATCAGGTAACCACGCTACTTCATGCTACTTTCCTGAAAAGATGAGGTATTTTCTGTTTCTATCCTGAATACAAATAATGCAACCACCACATTAATAACTGGTAATTTTTTGGCCTTTAGGGTACCCCAATTAGGCCTAAGGGATAGAGGTAATCAGAAATAGTCTACCAGAAGTATATGGGGTAGGGGGGGTTGTATAAATGACTGTATTGGTGGAGGGCATTTGGTGAACTTTATATTGGCTGCTGTTGGTGTGGGAATATTGTATATATATTGTTGCTGGAGCCTAACTTTTGGAAACTAGTTACTAGTTTTCTGTAGGATTTGTCTAGGCTTTCATTCATTAGTAGATCATAGAGAATTTCCCGATAGGTTGTAGTGTTGCAGTGACTTGAAAAGAGATGGGTACATTTATCTATCTGTTATCCTGTTAGACATGAAAACTAAACTCTGATTAGTTGCTATGTCTTTAAATAATGATGAACACTTTTAGCATGTTAGTAGAAAACGCCTAATGAGTTTGATAGAAAGATCTGTTTATCTTGAAAGCCATTTGCAGCAAAAATCTTTTTTGTTTTACAGATTAACCCTTAAAACCACCAGGGGGATACCCCTTTTACAGGGGAGGGTAATAATATTGACCAACACATCATTTTTTTATCTGTTTGAGCAGCAATATCAGTGATCAGATAAAGTGGAGAACAGTCTCGCTTTTTCTAAGCCAACCCTTGAGTAGATTGGATTATGGTCAGCTGAAAACCAGACAGCATTATAATATGCTGTGCTCCCAAGTCCCATGAGTTTAGCTGCTATCTATCTCATAAGCCTGGTAGCCTTAATAAAATCTTGCCATCTTCTTGCTTATAAGGCTTAAGTTTTGTTTTTTTTAAACAATGGGTTCAGATTTTCTATCTATGGAGGAGAAAAGGGCAGACCATCACACAGAGAAGGACCAATGTAATGATGGCCATATATTGGTAGAGAGAAATTTCTACAGCTGTATCCTGAAGATAGTCCTGCTGTGACTTTTCCTAACTCAGCTTCATTTTACTGGAGAGATTGGAACAGTTGCTCATTTGATTCAGAATCTCCAGCAAATAATTTCTAGCAGAAAAAATGCACCCCAGTACAGTGATAGAGAATGGAATGAAGAACCTAACTGGCTGTATGGACAGCAGACTTGTTTCTTTTATATATTTCAAGTCCTGTAGCTGAATTTCCAAAATATCAAATATAGACAGAATATACCAAAAGACGTAATGACTGCAAAAATGCTGTTTACATAGTGTGATGTATAATATTCTCATATATTTTAAGTACATTTCACAGAGAGGTCCGAGTACCCATACTTAATGGTCTTTTTGCAGGTTTTGTGCTAATCAGTCAAAGAGACAGCGGGTAGAAATGCATGAATATTTATTATATTCAGTAGTCTGCATCCTGTACTGTAAAAGTACTTGTAGCTTTTTCTTAGCCACATTGGCTTATTTCTAAAAGCAAATTACATTCTTCAGTCTTCTCTTAAAAGGCTAATAAGTGTATGGTGCCAACTACATTTCCCAAGAAAAAAGATTTTATGGTGGTAGGGTAATCTTTTCGGATGACTGGAGATGCCAGCACATCAAATAAAACTAAACCCATATGAACAGTTCAGTTCCTATAGTGCTGGTAAGGCAATTATTAAATGTAATTCATACCATTTATGTTTATGTAAAAGCTGACAGTATACTTTTTATTTGTCCAATTTTGGTCTGCTAAAGTGAAATTAAACAGAAAATGTAAGAAAATTGCAAGTCAAGAGGATTTTCACTGCAGAAGGGACAGGCTATGTCTCGTCAGCAATGAAACAAACTTACCTGTCTGTTCACAATCCTCTATAGAATGTACACCGATTTCCCCATGCTCAGCTCAATGTATATTTTCTGCATACCATAGTGCCAGAATGAAAGAACTTCTGTGTAAATTCTGAACCTGGAAAAAGTTCTGATGAAAAGGTTAGTGCTTTCAAGGGAATAAGGGGGTGAGCTGAAATAATTTTGAATAGTTTTGTTATGCAACTGCAAAAAAAATGTTAAATTTTTCAACAATCCTGTAAGGTAATACCTTCCTGTGCCCTCATAAAGCAGACCTAAACCCAAAAAGTCACCAGGAGGTAGTACTAATTGACAAAAGAGATGTGCAAAGGTTTGTTAATAAATCCTTGGTTCCTGTTGGCTTTTGGTTTAAGCCCCACACTGTGCAATGCATGTGCTCTGTTGTGTAGAGTTTGTCAATCTGTGAGGCACAGGGAGCCAACAGGGACAATGTGCACAGGAGTTACATCATTAGTGGCCATCCAATGGCCTTCATTCACCAGTAGTGAGGAACAGTGGATCTCTATCTTCAGGTAAGTCCTCCGTGGAGTTGGTTGCAAAGAGGGTGCCTTCTGAGGAAGCAGCGATGACAGCTACTGGACCTGTCATTGCTGCATGGTGGCTGCACACAGGTAAGTTTGTGCAATATTCAGCAAGTTTGTTCTGCTCACCATCCACCAATGCTTTAAGTTATCCCCTGACTATTTTACACTGCAGGGTACCATTCTCCTACCATTCCATGTTTTGGAGACTGCAGAGAAAGTGTTTTCTGGTCCTAACACACTTCTTGTCCTATGGTGACAACACTGTTCCTCTACTGTACTCTACTGTCACTAGGACAGGAAGTAAGTTACTGATTGAATCACCAAGTGAAAATAAAGAAAAAACAAGACATTAATAAATGCAGCCATTACATCTAAGGGCTGGTAAAATGCTATTTATTACATTTTGTTTTGGTTCTGGGGTTTGGATACACTATGGTCTGTGTAATTTTCTTGGTTCCAAAGACCCCTTCTGCTCTTACTTGAATTTGTTTTCAGAGCAAAAAGAAGTTCCTGTAATCAATGTTTAAAAAAATGAAAGCACTTGCCTTTATGAGCTGCCTAGATTTGCCAGACTTGTAGTCCAAACAGATATTTCCAAGGCACAGTACACCTACCGTGTTTCCCCGATGATAAGGCATCCCCATCAAATAAGCCACCCCCCGATTTTTGCTCAAACAATTAAAATAAAGCGACAATGAATGGCACATGAGTGATTTTCAACAATAAATGTGTACTGTAGTCTTCTTCATGGAAAAATAGGACATCCCCCTGAAAATAAGACCTAGGGCATATTTTGGCATTTCAAAAAATATAAGACAGTGCCTTATTATAGGGGAAACAGGGTATGCAGCATTATTCACAGTGACACGCCTTCTCCAAAACTAGCACCACTTGTAGGGAATTAGACACTGGTAGGTTTCATGGCTGGATGGAGGAGTCAGTGGTGACACAGAACAATAAACTAGACAAGCTTCCTTTAAAACTACCACAGGACAAACAAAGCTCTTTATATGAACGCATATCACAGTGCTGTGACTAATTATCATCAGGTCTGACCTGAAAAACGCTGCTTTTATGCTTGGGAAGGAGATTGATTAGAGTATATGCCACAGGAGTGTTTTGGATGTTTCATGATTATGTCTTGAGCAGCGAAGCTGTGTGTGTGTCAGTGAGCGATCTGAGGTTATTCTGGGCATTGCGACCATTTTCTGTGTATTGCTGTGACACACCTCGGTGATCAGTGGGGAGTTCTCCTGTCATACATATTTATCACTTATGTTGCCCCAGTTTAGCTTATGACACATTTCCCAACTGTCTCTCTGTACGCTGGAAAATCTGCTGACATATGCAGTTAAGTAAGATGAAACAATGGTGTATTTGGAGCAGATAAAATAAAAAGTTTAACTGGAGGAAAATTTCTAAACAGGTTCTGGGGATTTAATGATGGATGGCGGTTATATAACAGGTACCTACATGCATTCATGCAAAATCCAGCTAAATGTGAATTAAGCCAATGCTCCATGCATGCAGCTGGTTGAAATTGTTATACATGTATTGCTTTACCTATAACACATTTGATTTTCAGTTCAGTCACTCTAGTGATTTGCAAACCTCTGCCACCAATAGAGCCAGAGGGTGTTTTTCAGAGCCTGCAGGTTTTGCCTGCTTGTTTGACTATCAATAAACTTTGCCACACTAGTTATTTGTTTCCTGTTATATTCCCTCTAACACACTGCCCTTTTGTCACCCCTTTCCATCTGTAAGAGCCTAAAACATTTTAGAATGAGAATGCAATAGAACCTAGGAGAAGAATGTAAAAAGAAAGGAAGCTCTATATCATATAAATGCTGAACTCTAAGCAAACCAGATACAAGGTTTAACCATTTCACTAATATTTTGACTACTGATCAAAGCTTTTTTGTAGTTTACCTGACATAGACTTTCTTTGCATCATTTTTTTTTCAGGACGAATAGGGTTTTCTTTTGGTGCCAATTGTTCAATCTTATACATTAAACAAAACTAAATAAATGCATAAAACAGAAAATTTTGGAAAAATACGTTTATTTCCCTTTTAACATTAAAAGGAAATATTTGAATCCATGTCTGAATCCATGCCCCATTTTTTGATAAAAATAAAAGATTTGCGTCAAATAAATATGTCAGGTTTGAAATTGCACACGCCTGTGAAACACCAAAAAACTAAATCCAAAATTGCCTATAGGTGTCACTTAAACTACTTTTATATGCCTAAAGGTGACACTTAAAAAGCCTTCAAAAATCACCAATGTAGAGTTACAAATCTAGAGCTCCCTTATCCTCTTACTATTGAATGCATGGTGATAATTTAACTTTAAGGGAGTTTTATAATTTTTGTATTTGGCACTCACTTTTTATAAACAACATATTCATTAAGTATAACTAAACAATATTTTAAAATCCACTAACAGAAAACAGTATATGGGGCATATTGAAAAAGCAATGAATCTGCTATCCACCAAACATTGTCTGGTGGAGAATTACCTGCCATTAAAAAAATATGGACCGGGGGGATATTCCACCAGAGCATGTTTAGTAGGTTTTATATGTCATATATGTCCTCCTATCATGCTCCAAATCTATCAAACACAGTTTGCTTGGATGAAAACAGACACTTTGCAGTCTCTATTTAGAATCACCATGAATCATAGCTCTTTCTTTTTGATGGGCATCTGATTCCTTGTTCACTTGATAAAGTGCTTAGCATGAAACATTGAGTTTTGAGCTCAGTGAAAGAATAGAATTGAAAAACCGTCTTCTCTACTTAAAATATGGACATTGAGAATATCTATATGGACTATATTTTTATACAAATATATCATTTTTTGAAGTCATTAATAAAATGTATAGGGGTTTTGTATTGGTAGCAAACATAATTAATGTGCCTGTAACCCCCTAAAAGTCCCATTGCCCCCCTTGCTTCCAATACAAACTGTGAATAATCCACTTTAGGACACAGAACTGTATTGTGATATGTTAAAGGTCTTAATTAATTTAGAAAAGGCTTTGAAAAACCAACTAAGCCTAAGGAAAACCTGTTCTGATGAAATATAGAGGCTGCCATTACAGACCTAAAAATACTAGTTCTCTTGCTGTCATGCTGGTCCAATGTCTTCAGTACTTTCTAAAGGTGTGTACAGAAGCACAAATACAATCATTAGAAATATCTGTTAGCGATCATTTTCAGGCTCAGTAGAAATGAGCACTGTTCGTTTTATGGAGAAAAAGTAGTGATTTTTCCTGATGGTTGTTTACTGATTTGGCAGGATGGATCACTAAACAACACCAGGGCATTTTCTAAAGGTTTTCATAAGTACAGGGTTTTCTTGTTAAATTTAATGTATGTTTTTAGTTTCACAACCTTGTAATTTTTTTTCTTGGTCTTTCACAGTGTATTTGCATTGTCTCTTTTTTTGTCCAGGGTGAATCATCCTAACATCTTGCAGCTAATTGATACATTTGAAACCAAGAAGGAATTCTATATTATTCAAGAACTGTAAGTTGGTGTTGCTATGAATATACTGGACCTGTGCTGCAGTGCATAGACAAAGAACAGGGGAATAGAGATTAGGGTCAAACTCCACAGGAGATTTGCAGTTATGCAACTAAAAATATTCTAATATGATTAGGTGCAGATTACCATGGTTATAAGATAAAATTTCAACATGGACTTATTTCTGTGTAATTAATCATGGACATTTGGCCAAACATGCTATGCCTAATTTATTGTAGCTGCAATCACAAATCAGTTTGGTTCACCAGTAAATGAGACTCTTTTGTAATAAGCTGGCCAGATATATGGCAACTTTCCAACAATTTCAACTATAAGCAGTTAGAATTGAAATCCTGAAGTATTGTACATAGAAACTGGTAATTTCGATCAGCTGCAAGGGGATGTGATTGAAAATACCCAAAAGCCGACCTATCACCATAATTGTTACTTCACATAAAAGGTTAGATAAAGGGTTTATTTTTTATATGCAATACATTTTTAGCATCAATTAGCAGAAGCAATAGAACAGTCAAGACTATTCCAATAAATGTAATGGGTTAAAGCAGGTATCTTCAACAGGTATTTGATGGAGCTGTTCCTGTTTTGCAAACACCTCAGCTTTTACTCCTCAGTTGTGACTCTAATGCAGTGTTTCTTACCAGAGTTCTGTGAAAACTCAGGGTTCCTCCAGAGGTTGCCAGTACTTTGAGCAATGAGAAATTTGCCTCTCAGTCAGTTTTATTGACACAATTACCTTTTTGACTAAATAAAATTAGGAGAAAAAAGCAGGGGGTTCTTTTGGTAAACAAAAATATACTGTTAGATAGGAATCCAAAAGGTAGAGAGATTTTTACATATGAACATATGTATGTGGAAACACATGAGAGATATACATATACATATTATTATTGTTAGGGTATCCACTAAAAAAGAGGATGAGTCTGCCTACAATATACACAATTCTCTTGTTGGTGCCCAATTTCTGGGTGGACAAAAGGTAAGTTTTATTGAAAAATGAAATAAAACCCGAGGTTGTCTTGGTTTCTGATGTGTTTCACGGATATGGCTTCCTCAGGGGAGAAGGAGACTGCTCAGTGGTCATGTCATATTACTAATAATAATAATTTATTATATTAATTATAATATAATAATATTATAATATAATATTTAAATTAGTAATTCAAAGTATCTGAATTTGGATACAATAGATTATTGTCAGTGTAAGTGGTATGTGATTCCCATCTTTTTAGCCCCTCAGATTGTATCCATATCTAGACCCTTTGAAATATTTGGGGCGATATTTTTCCTATATACAGTGATTTCACTGGGGAACGCATTTTTTGTTGCATTGAATCTTTCACTTGTTTTTTGGGTAGTGAATCCAGAAATGACCAGAGTTTTACTCTATGACATTTTATTAACAGTTAAACATTTGAAAATTAATCGGGTAAGCTGTTAAGGTAAAAATTTTCGCTTTTAGCTTTTCCTGGAGTGTTCAGTGTTAGTTAGGACAATCCCGCTGGATGTTCGAACAGTAGTCAGCCATCATTTGTACATCCCATTTATCCTGATACCGTCCTTCCATGACCTTCAAATCTTGGTGGAATCGTTCGCCTTTGCTCATCACTGACTGCACCAAGGTTTTCCGGAAAGTTAAATAGATGGCTATGCAGAAAATGCACCTTGATGCTTATATTGCAACCAAGCATTTTGTAGCTCTTCCAAGAGTTTCTGGACAATTTCTGTGTAATTATTTGCTTGTGTGTTTCCAAGAAAGTCCTTGACAATGGCTTTGAATGATAACCAAGCATACTTTTCAACTTCTGACATTGTCCTGATGAAATGTTCATCTTTGATGAGCTGCTGAATCTGTGAACCATCAAACACATTGGCCCTTTTTTTTTCAAATGACAGGCTAGGAAATGCTAAAATGAGGTACATGAAACAGTCTCCTTCAGTTGGCAAAGCTTTAAAGAACTGCTTCATCAGACCCAGTTTCATGTGCAGAGGCGGAAATATATTATTCCTTCTATCAACAAGTGGAATGTAGAATGTTTGGATCACCTGGTTTTAGGGCAGATCCTGGAGGCCAATTCTTTTCCACCCAATGCCTCTCACGAGCTCTGCTGTCCCACATGCACAGATAACAGGGATACTTGGTATATCCGCATGGCTGACCAAGAAGGAAGCTTACCATTTTAAGGTCAACACAAATGACCCAATTGTGACAATTATTGCAACAACTCAATGACTCTCTTTATGTCTGCATATTCTTCACAAAGGGAAACTGAATTGCCTATTGGGACTGACCCAAATATATTGCCATTGTGAAGGAGGACACCCTTTAGGCTCCGCTTTGAGCTAACGATGAATAGTCACCATTCAGTTGAGTTATAGATTGGAATTCCCAATTCCTCCATTAAACCAGGTATGTTATGGCAATACACAAAGCCACTGTCAGTTCTTATATACTGCAGAAATGTAATTTCTCTGGTTCGAAAGTACGATACCTTAGTTCCTTTTTCAAGTAAGTTTTTCTCACGAAGTCTTGACATTAGGAGTTCTGAAGCCTTCTTTGATGATCCCAAATCATGTGCCAAATCAACTCATGCTGATCAAATGCCCTTACGAACAGAGTCCTCTTCAATTTCAAACTTTTCATCATTGTTGTCACCTAGTTAATCACCATAATCATCTTCTTGAAGAGAGGGTAGTATAACGAAAACCAGCATTGGGATTTCATCTGAATGAGCCACTAGGTGTATAGCCCATGGTAGACTAGGACAGTGGTCACCAACCTTTTCAGTTCCGCGGACCAAAATCACCGGCTCCTGACCGCGCATGCGCGGGGAACTAGGTGTCACTCAAAGAGGGAGATGTCACTCCCCCCGAGTGACATCATTATGACATAACGCCACCCACTCTCCCATCGCTGATCGAAGCCTGTGATGAGAGAGTGGGCAGGTTATGTTCACCTCCCTGAACCTAGGAACTGCATGGGGGCCAGAGCCGCAGACCCCCAAAATTTTCTTGCGGACCACCGATGACGACCTCTGGACTAGGATACTCTGTTACATTTATTTTTCTTGTTTTTTCCTAAAGTTTTCACTATACAAAAGTAACAGTCACTGAAATGATCTCCTGGCTCTCGCCAAACCATAGGTATACCAAATGGCATCGTATCACGTGTTCCCTTTTTTCCACATCCGTAAACCCTCGACACACTGTTTGCACACCTTATGAGGGGGCCAAGACTTATCTTGATCACCAAGTTTAACTTTTAAATATGCCAAATAGGCTTGCTCTACTGCCACAGATATAACAAAATGAATCAGGGTTGTTTAGACACTTATGACAAGAAACAGCAGAGTCAGACATGAAGGAAGGAAAAACATGTGTAAGTAGAAAAATACATGTTGCCTATTCACTACGTAGGGCAACGCACAACCTCTGACCACACTGACTTGCATGTAAATGAATAGCCTATACAAATCCATACCACAGTGATCGCATTAATATAAGCAGTAGAGAAAATACCTGACATGATAGAAGACAACTAACTGCAGTTTCAGAATCAGCATACCTATTTTAGTGTAAATAAGCTTAAAAATTAAAGTCAACAAAAAATTTGTTCAAAATTGTTCCCTTGTGTTTTCTCCTAAATATCCCAAGATTTAACCCCCTAACCGCTAAGCCCGTAATTTCTCGCACTAAATATTTTTGCTCTTTTGGATAACCCCGTATTTTTTCGCCTACACTAAAATCCCCACTTACCTGGTCCCGCTGTGCTAATCCAGCGTCGGTTCCGTGTTCCAGCGTCGGGTCCATCCCCCCCCCCCCCCCCCTTTCTCTTAATTTTATTTTATGAATAGTTGGTCTATATAATCTTTTAGATCATGCAGAGTCAAACTAACGGCAAACAAATACAAATTGTAGCTTTTAATATGACAGCTAGTGCTCCAATTTTGAAACACTGAGGTCCTGGGTTGTTTATTTCCTACTCTGGACTGTGTCTGTGTGGGTTTCCTCTGGGTATTTAGGAAGACTTTTTCCGTATGCCATTCTGTCTAAATGTCAACCCCGCCAAGAGTGTTGTGACTAGAAGCATTTTTTTAGTGCCTGAGTTGTGATCTAAACAGACAGGCATGGTGCCCTGGTGACTTCGGGTATCACTTTCTATTTTGCAGAGCCACAGGAGGTGATGTCTTTGACTGGATCCTGGAGCAAGGATATTACTCAGAGAAAGATGCTAGTAATGTGATCCGCCAGGTCCTTGAGGCTGTGGCTTATCTGCACAACCTTCACATTATTCATAGGAACTTAAAGGTAAGATGACATGACATGAGGGAGTCACGGTGACACTAGCAGGGGAACAGAACAGATACATGGTTAAAGGGACCTTTAAACATCAAATAGAAGCAAAAACTGATTGACAAACTGAACTAGAACAGGGTTGTAAAAAAAGGAGGATACCACAGGTATTCTGTGTGAAAGGCATTCTGTGCAAGAGGGAGTGGGAAAGAGAAGGTAATGCAAGCATCCCCTGGAAGGAGAAGGGGGGAGGGTATACCAAGTACCCTGTGCTAGGGGAAAGGCAAAGGAGAAAGGCATTCTATGGACTCTTTTGAAGTGAGAAAAGTGAAGTAGATGGGTATACCAGACACCCTGTGAAAGAGAAAGGGAGAAAGAAGGAGGGTATTCTAACCACCATCCTGTGGAAGACAGAGGAGGAAAGAAGGTCCCTGCACAGGATCCCCTGCATCCTGTGAAAGGTGGGGAGTGGGGAGAGAAGAAGAGTATCCCAAACACCCTATGAAATAGAGAGGGTGGAAAAGAAGAGTATTCTAAGCACCCTGGGGAAGATGGAGGGGGAAAAAAAGGATGGTATCCCCTGCACCCTGTGAAAGGGGGGATAGTTAAGAAGGATATCATATACACCCTGTAGAGGAAGAAGGAGTTAAAAGGAAGGAGTCCCAGGCACCCCTTGGAAGAGGGTGGAGTGAGAATGAGGGTATGACAGCCACCTTCTTCAAACAGACAGAAAGAAGGAATGTATTGTAGACACCAGCTTATCCTGAGGAAATACAATAACCAATTTTAACCATAACTGAATTTTACAGATACATATAAGTGGTTGAGGAAATCATCGGACTCGGCACATTGCCAGTTTCCTACTCATGTGTACTACAAAAAAACAATAAAAAAACGGGAAAAGTTGCAGAGATAATGCAATATATAGGGCAACAAATGTGATTCTCTAACTCTCTTCATCACAGAAATGTATTATTTGCTTGGGAGCTGAGAAGTTAAATATTTTAATCCCCTTTAGACCACTTCAGCAGCAAGAAATCCCCACCGAAATCCTTAGTTCCTCCTGAATAGTGCAGCCATTTTTTTTTTAAATATAACTTTAATTGAACAGGTATAAAAACAGAAAAAAAGAAATGAACATTCCTCCACAATATTTCTAAGAGTGTACATCTATTTTCTTTTAAAACAATAAATACTTAGTCACTCATTTAGTGCAACAATATAGTGCAAACAAATCCACAAAACAGAATCAAAGTATACATTGTACAAAAGGTGCACCTCAAAAACATGGGCTACCTGTATTTTTAAAATTTTTTATCTTGTTTTACTTGCAGCAATTAAAAGATATTAACCTTTTTTTAAATCAGTGATACCTTTCATCCAAACTTGAAAACCAAAGAGGGAGGAAAAAGAGGAAAGGGGGTGGGGGAGAGGAGGGGAGAAGGCAAAAGGGAAATAAAGTAAATAAATGGATCATGTGCAGTCCAATCACAACACTTTCAACAGGATGGAAACTAAAAATAATCCGAAAAAAAAAAATTTGGTCAAGGCAACATTTGGTTTAATGTTCCACTAATATCTTTCTTTAGCAGATTAGGATGTTCCCAATATCCATGTATCATACCACGTTGAGTGGCGGAATAGCTTAATTACATCATTCAGTTGTTTTAGTGAGAGCATGTATTGCAAAAAGGCCATCTATGTGCAAAAACATTTTTAGGGGTGTGTATCAAGATGTTGAGTCACCTCTGTCTTAAGAGCTGCCATTATTAGGTAAAATTATGCTTTTCACAGTCTTATAATATATATGAGATAGGAAAATATAAGTTCACTTTCCCCACCATGCTTTACCAAAACACATATATAAAATTTGGATACAGTAGGGCTTTGAATGATTAATCCACTCATATCTTGCATGTATGAAAAGCAGATGTAGCGTTAAATCACCTAATAATAACATGAATAAGCTGGCATCCCTAGTCATGATATTTATATAACCTGCCTGTCCACATTTTAAGGTGATCATAATATATAAGGGTCAGTTTTGTACCTGGCATCCATGTAGGATTAGAATATCATTTGCAGCCTAGTTCAGAAAATACAACTTCTTCTGCAACAGGGGTTCAAAGGGCTTAACTATAACTGCTCTTTTCCTTATTTCCTTTTTTATCTATTGTTCATGATTCTAAACATTGAGAAAGGAAATATTAACCCAACTATAAGAATTATACCTCTATTTAATGTACAGCGCTGCGTAATATGTTGGCACTATAAAAATTCTGTTTAATAATTTTAATAAAAATAATATTAATAATACTAATATGGGCTACCTGGGAAAGTAGAGGTGTTGCAAGTAAGATTCTTCAATGATAAATATAGCTCTCAGACATGCAATCCTCTTTGTTAAATGCCAGGTTGCCAGTCTAGGCTGCAGTTAGATTTTTGTTACGTAACAGATAAAGCAGCAGGATGAATGAGACTTAATTTACAGATATTCATAGGGAACGGAGAGATCCATAAGGAACTTGCAGCTATTTTAATGTGCCTCTTACTCCCCCAGCTGGAGAACCTCATGTATTACAATCAGAATAATCACTCCAAAGTGGTCCTGCGAGATTTCTACTTGTCCTGTTTTGAGAGTGGAGAAATTACAGAGCCATGTGGAACTCCGGAATATCTGGGTAAGTAGCTGGAAATGAAGTCATAAATGTGAAATCAAATCTGACTCAGAAGGCACAGTCTGTAGTGGCTTTGGAATATATCTACTTTTAAAGAGAACCTGTCCACCAAAGTAGATTACCAAACTTTGCTTGTAGACTACAGATCCCTGCAAGTACCTGCATTTTTCTGCAGCTCAGTTTCTTATTATCAGGAAGGAACTAACTGTAGTATCTAGCTTTTACCTGGGAAGGCTGTATACCTGGCTTTCATTCTTTTTAGGTCAAGATAAACTCTTGTTCCGTTTTGGTACTAAGCCTTGCCTACTGCCATTTGTCAAATATGAGAGCCACTATAGCAAGTAAAAGCTCAGGCATTAATTAAATATTAGGAGCAAAGCAAGAGCAAATTGTGGGACTTTTGAGGTCAAATTCAATACAGATAGGATATCACTTAAAAAAATTATTTTCATAATAAACATAACAACCATCTTTTGGCAATAAAAACATAATATACAAGCAACATCTCCTGTATGAACACCAAGATTACTGGGTCACATGTTGTTGATGCGTTTTGCGGACTATTAGGATCTGCTTCTTCGGGACAATTACAGGAGATCTACAATATTAACATATGATCCAGAAATTAGTTTGTACATCAAAAAATGTATGTACCAAGCAATATGTATAGGTTATATATATATATGTATAAACTTACAAAACTGCCTATATCAGACCCAACATCTCATAGCTGAAAGGATGTTTCACCAAGTGGGCGCAAAGAAGGGGCACAGCGGCAGCAACTAATGCAAACGTCTCCGGATGAAATCCTATTGGTTCCATCAAAATAATGAAGCCAAGTAAATTGGAATAATTAGAGATAAATAGCTTAGTTTGTGTTTCATTGAATGCCAGTATAAGCAACATTTCTGCTGCTGTTTTTTCATCATAATTCTGAATCACATACTACAAACATATTAGTGTGTGGTATGTAAGCTGTTAAGATAATTTGATTATAAAGGTTCAAATTGTGCCAGGCGCAGCACCATGAGGTGCCTTATGCGCTGTGGCATTAGAAGAATTAATATCTCTGTTTCTCTTTAGTCTGATCAGACTGTCTTTACTCTAAAATTCCTCTAATACCGTTCCATAAAAGTAGTAGGTTTAAAGAGCACACCAAATACTTTAGATAACTTTAGGTGTATACAGAATACACTGCACTAATAACCTAGGACAGGTTTTAGCTGGCCAGCTACACAAATCTCTGACGTGCCGAGGCCTGCCCACAGAAGTCGGTGAAAGACGCAGGGGGAGCCAAAGCAATTTTATTGAGAGCTCGCCCTGCATCACAGGGATACGTCTACAGGCACGCTCATGGGTTCGCTCGCAGAAATGTCATCCGATCAACTGATAGGCGTCCATCACTCAATGAGCAGGGGGCGGTCAGCCGCAGGACTGAGGTCCGACCCACCGCTCTGAGAACTACGCTTAAAAAAGCTTCCAAAAGAGCCAAAAAAACTAGATCATTCGACCCTCTTAAAGAAGGACGAAATTAGAATTATTACTAGGTACTCGTCTCAACATAAAATATTAAAAAGCATCTGCAATAAGTTTTGGCCAACCTTAATGTCAGACCAATGTATAAGTAAGCATCTAAAAAACTATCCTCGGGCCTACGGACCGTGGGTGATTTTTTCTCGCAAGATCTTCCAAGACCGGTAACCTTGAGGGCGTTGGTTCGGAAGTATGCTCTACCCCTTCAAGCCCGAACTTTGTAACACTAATCTTGAGCCTGTTATTGCTTGTTCTTTTTTACTCTGGCTTTGTACTGTTCAGATGATTCTTTTGGTTATTACTTTGTACATTGTCTTTTCTGTGTCTATAAATAAAGTTTATAAAAAAAAAAACTATCCTCAATTTACTTTTAGAAAACTGTCGTCCTTAAAGGACAAATTAGTTCATAGTCATTACCAGAAACAACAGAAAAAATTACTGATGGGGGTTGGGATCCATCCATGTGGCTCCTGCAGCCAATGTAGGTTTCTGACAGGCAGAAGCCAGATGGGTGGATTGCCTCCTCCTAATACTTTTACTCCAAGACTAACCCACAATGTCAATTGTAGAACTAAAGGAGTTATCTATATGGCTTACTGTACTTGTGGTTGCTTCTACATTGGAAAAACTAAGCGGGAGTTCAGGAAGAGGATATACGAACATATATATATATAGAATTGTTTATGGCAAAATTACGACCCTGCTGAGTCTTCATATGGCCAATCATCATGATTTTGATTAAGAGGCAAATTTACAGTACTTGAAAATGTCCCAGAAGATCCTCATGGAGGCCACTGGGACCAAATTATATTGCAGAGGGAGACTAAGTGGATTTTCAATCCTAAAGCAACCACCTTTCCAGGTCTCAATGAAGCAATTAGCTTCAAACATTTCCTATAAGTAAATGACTTTAGAAATTTGGCTATTCTAACCTAACCTGATGAATTTAATTTTAATCTCTTGAAGGATAACCATATTTTCCTCACTTACCTTTAATGATATCTGTTGAAGAACTAGTTTCACTATCAGTCTACCATTAGGTCCTCTTTGTTTTTGTTTAAGTGTTTCCTTGGTTGTGTCTTTCTACCCCCTCACACTTGATATTTTACACATTGTAAATTCAAAAGTTCTAATATATATATAATAAATTATGTATAAAACTGCATGGATGTATGATATTTGTTGATATGTATTTACAGTTGGATTTCCAGCTTTGAATATGGACATTGTATCATAATAATGTATTATCGTTAAATATGAATTTATAGATTGGAAAATTGTCAACATTAATCATGCTTTTTCTATTTAAAATACATACATTAATCCCTCTTTTTTAAAAAAAAGTTACTAATTATCTGCTTTTGCATTGTAACCTCATGTCTTCAGTCTTTGAAATGTATCCATTTACTTTATGAATTACGTAGTGGGAACCCATTGGTTTCTTAATAGATTCTCCCTTTATCAGACCTTATCTCCTATTGCCAACATTGGCGACAAACGGTGGGTCGGACCTCAGTCCTGCGGCTGACCGCCCCCTGCTCCTTGAGTGATGGACGCCTATCAGTTGATCGGATGACATTTCTGCGAGCGGACCCATGAATGTGCCTGCAGACGTGTCCCTGTGACACAGGCGAGCTCACAATAAAATCACTTAGGCTCCCTCTGCGTCTTTCACCGACTTCTGTGGGCGGGCCTCGGCACGTCATCACTGCGACGTCTCTTTCTTTTTCCATCTCGTGTAGGATTGTTTGTTGTTGTGGATCACGCTGTCAGCACGACTGTTCTTGAAAAGTAGGTAGCGTGTTTTTTCTTTCTTGTTTTGATCGTCATTCTAACAAGTGATTAACATACGCTATAGGTATTCATCTTACTGTATCTTTAAAGGTTTGTCATTATGATTCGATTAGAAAACCTCCTTTTCATACATATAGTTAGTTTGTTAAGTACAAAGGAATTAAGGTTAATGTCTGACTAGCAAAACTTATTTTCAAAAACCATGAATATATGAAGTTATTGATTACTTATTGATCATATTAATTATGTGATTGATTGAGATTTGAACCTTTATAATAAAATTACCTATAACAGCTTACATACCACACACTAATATGTTTGTAGTATGTGATTCAGAATTATGGTGAAAAAACAGCAGCAGAAATGTTGCTTATACTGGCATTCAATGAAACACAAACTAAGCTATTTATCTCTAATTATTCCCATTTACTTGGCTTCATCATTTTGATGGAACCAATAGGATTTCATCCGGAGACGTTTGCATTAGTTGCTGCCGCTGTGCCCCTTCTTTGCGCCCACTTGGTGAAACATCCTTTCAGCTATGAGATGTTGGGTCTGATATAGGCAGTTTTGTAAGTTTATACATATATATATAACCTATACATATTGCTTGGTACATACATTTTTTGATGAACAAACTAATTTCTGGATCATATGTTAACATTGTAGATCTCCTATAATTGTCCTGAAGAAGCAGATCTTAATAGTGCGCGAAATGCATCAACAACATGTGACCCAGTAATCTTGGTGTTCATACAGGAGATGTTGCTTGTATATTATGTTTTTATTGTCAAAAGATGATTGTTATATGTTTATTATGAAAATAAAGTTTTTTAAGTGATATCCTATCTGTATTGAATTTGGCCTCAAAAGTCCCACAATTTGCTCTCGCTTTGCTTCTAGTGTTTCTACAATTAAGGGATGTGGCCTTTTGGCAATTTAAATAGAGGAATTACTTTATTGTTATATTAATTAAATGTTGTCATAGGATGAAGCTAGGTTAGAAGTTGAAGCAATCCTATCTTTCTAGAGGAAATTGTTTTTATTGAAATTTTGATGGTAGATACTCAAATATCTATATCATAAAAATAAATAGACAGGATCTTGACACATTCCTAGGCAATGTGCAGGGATCAATGGGTGGGATGATAGAGCAGAATTGAATGATCACCAGATCAAGCATTTGTTGTTTGGTTAGTATTTCAGAAAAGCTTCTGGATGAAAAAAAAATATATAAACCTTTGTTACCTATAGTTTTTATCTGTGCTTTTTACTAGGGTAAAAAAACTAGTAAGGTGCAAATAACCTGAAGGAACTGTTTTTTTAATGGCTGGCTATCTTTGTTTTCACTAATACCAAAATTATCTTCCTTTTTATGTCACTAGCTCCAGAGGTGGTATCACGACACAGATATGGTCAGCCTGTGGATTGCTGGGCAGTTGGCGTTGTTATGTATATTCTGTAAGTAAAAAAGTCACCTACATAGATGAAGTTTTACTCTTATAAAAGCAATCTTCTATCAGGTTTTACTGGTTATTGAATTTATATTTACAAGTAGAGAAAAAGAGAGGGGGGAAAGGGAGAAAGAGGAGAAGAAGAAAAAAAAAGGGGGGGGGGGGGGGGGGGGGGGGGGGGTGACAGAAAGAAGAAGAGGGTGGGAGGGAGGGCAGGGGGGTTGGGACTTGATAAACAGTGGAGGCGCCATAGTCTCATGGTAGAGGGCGGAGCAGCCGCAAATAATCTGCAGTAGTCTTGAATTCATCCCAATAATACCAGGTACGTATTGGTCTGCGTGTAGAACGGTCCCCTGGACTCACAAGCTCCTCCATATATTGAATATCGTTTACCCTGGTCAACCATTGCTGCACAGTAGGCGGAGCAGTTTGTCTCCAGCAGTGGGATGCAGGCCTTGGCCGCATTTAACAGATGGCGCAGCAGCGACCTTTTATAACATTTCCTCGACATTGCTGATACATGAAGAGCAAGCGCCAGTTTATCCCGTATCCACACCTCTTTCAGCTTTTGCACAATATCAGCAACAGCCACCCAGAATGAAGTTAGACTAGGTCAGGTCCAAAATATGTGTAACAGCGTACCTGTGTGTTGTCCACAACGCCAACACGCTGAGCTAGTGTTTGGAAAGAGTTTCGCCAGCCGATCGGGGGTTCTATACCACTTGGTAAGCACTTTGTAATTAGTCTCCTGATAACGATTGCTGATAGAGGCTTTGTGCCTGTAATATAACATACACTCTATTTGTTCATTGGTAAATTTAATACCAAGATCTCTCTCCCATTTAGTGACAAAATATGACGCTGAAGGGTCTTGGACTGTCAGTTGCATTTTATACGTATGGGAAAGCACTCCTCTCAAGGGATCGCCATTTGCACATATACTCTCTAGCAAGCCAAGGGGGCGGCCAAAATCCTGTGCCGGCGGCAGTGACTTAATAGAGTGTTGAAATTGTATTGTCCTCCAGATACCCAGACTCGGAAGGGAATGGTCTACCTGGAGCTGGTCCGTAGTGGACCAGATGGAATGGTGTAGGAAATGGATAGCCCGATAGATACCGCTCTCAATCCAGATCTTATATACTGGTCTCTCCTGCTCGGAAACTTGGGGTGACCTAGAATAGAGGACATGGGGGAGGGGAACACAGTAATTCCTTCCGTGCGGAAATACCTCACCACCACTGTAAGCGTCTCACCTATCAGAGGGTGTCAGCTTAGGGCAACCGTGTCCTCAACCGGGGACCATGCCGCAACACTTAGCGTTATAGGAGACTGCGCATCCTCCAGGGTCACCCATCCTTTAAAGCTGGCGTCTCTGCACCAGTCTACCAATCGGGTCAGATGTACCGCCCTGTGGTACAGTATTAGGTCCAGGAAAGCCATCCCCCCTTGATCCTTTGGGAGTCGAAGAATGAATTTGTTAAGACGAGGGGTTTCAGTGTTTCAAACAAATCTCAGGAACTCGGAGCGAATTTTATGCAGCAAATGAAGAGGAATATGTACAGGTAACGTTTGCAGTAAATAGAGAAGACGTGGCATGATGTTCTTTTTTAGGATATTGCATCGGCCAAACCAAGAGAAGGTCCGTTGTCGCCATCGCTGGAGATCGCTGTGTATGATGTTAAGTAGTGGTACAAAGTTCAGTTCTACTACTCTTCTAAGGTCAGCAGGGATATTAGTGCCCAGGTAACTGACAAAACCTCGAGCCCATTTAAACGGGAAGGAGGGTGCTAACGCTTTCCATGACTCAGGTGGTAAGTTAATGTCCAACACCTCTGATTTTTGGAGATTGATTTTATAGTTGGAGAACTGAGCATAACGACGCATCTCCAGTAGTAAGTTGGGAAGGGTCACCTGGGGAACAATAATATAAAAGAGAAGATCGTCCGCATATGCAGCCACTTTGTGATCAAAGGAACCTACCCTACCCCCCTCATATCTGGATTCTTGCGAATATGGCCTAGCAAGGGTTCAAGGAGCAGAATAAAGAGTAGGGGAGACAACGGGCATCCCTGTCTTGTGCCATTTGTAATAGAGAGTGGACGGGAAAGAATTCCATTAACTCGAACAGAAGCGGTAGGGTTCCTATAGAGGGCCTGTATCCACGTAAACAGCTTGCTAAGAATGCCAGTAAAATTAAGGACCTGGTGCATATAGGTCCAGTTCACGCGATCGAATGCTTTTTTTGGCGTCTGCCGAGAAGATCATTGAAGGAATTTTGTGTACAGTCACGTGGTGGATCAAGTTCAGCGTGCGAGTAGTGTTATCCCTAGCCTCTCTAAATGGGAGGAAACCACTCTGGTCTGAATGGATAAGGCGGTGAAGAATGGGTGTTAGCCTTCGCGCTAAGATGCTAGAAAAAAGCTTAGTATCACAATTCAAAAGCGATATCGGGCGGTTGTTTGCACACAACATAGCATCTTTGGTTTCAGGATGACTGTGATATGGGCCCTGGAGGAGTCAGCAAGCAATGGGTGTTCCAGAGAGTGCGTTGAAGGCCGTCAAAAAGGGGCCAGAGAGTTGAGGAAGAAACCGCTTATATTAGGCTAGGGTAAACCTGTCGGGGCCTGGGGCCTTACTCGTGGGTGCTTTCGTTACAGCTGCTTGTAACTCCGCTGAAGTAATAGGAGCATCTAGAGCTGCCAGGGCCTCTTCCGGAATCTTAGGGATGCCAGAGGCCGCTAGGTATTCCTGTATATTTGTCTCAACTGCATCTAAGGGACCCGTCTCAGAATTCCCCCTTAAATTATAAAGTTTGGAGTAGAATTCCTTAAAGGCATCAGCTATATCCTGAGATTGATGCAGAAAGGTACCAGCACTTGACCGGATGCAAGGAATAAAGGTACGGGCCCTTTTGACTTTTATGGCACGCGCTAGAGCTTTCCCACATTTGTTATTATATTCATAGAAAAACGCTCTGCATTTGTCTAGTTGGGACTTTGCTTGGAAACAGAACTGCATATTTATTCTCCCTCTCAGTTCCACTAATTGTGCCTCTGTGTCTTGCGAGTGGCCACGTTTATGTCTAGTCTCCAGAGCATACAGATCCTGAAGCAGCTGCTTCAGCAGCTGTTGGTGTTCTTTTTTAATCCTATGGCCTTGCTGGAATAACAAACCGCGCACATAGCATTTATGGGCTTCCCATACATTCAGTGGGCTAGAGACAGACACTTCATTCCTATCGAAGAAGGCCAATATCTCTCTTTCCAAATAAGTCCCACATTCAGACACCAAGAACCACCCCTAAACAGGGAAACATCAGATAATATCGTGATCGAAATCTGTGCATGATCAGAGAATGTCACATTCCCTATCTCTGTACATTGTACTTGAGAAATTGCTTGGTGTTTGACCAGAAAAAAATCTATACGCGAGTAAGTTTTGTGGACAGGAGAATAGAAAGTGTAGTCACGCTCGCTAGGGTGCTGTAGTCTCCAAATATCAGTTAGCTGATGGAGGTGCAAGAGGCTTTTCAGGCGTCGTAAGACAGAACAAGGGAGGTGGGAAGCCCCCCTAGAAACATTGTGGGCCGGGTCCAATGCTAAGTTAAAATCGCCCCCTACTAGCAAAACTCCCTCTGCAAACACATCAGCAACCTCAAGAAACTCCTCCAAAAAAGACACTTGGTTAGTATTAGGGAGGTACAGGTTAACCAGGGTAAACAATCTAGTGTGGATTTTCCCCTAACTAGGAGGTACCGCCCCTCAGGGTCCACCTTTAAAGTAACTAGCCTCCAAGGGAGGGATTTATCAATCAATATGCTAACACCCTTAGACTTAGAGTCAGGGGATGAGCCATGATACGCTGTCTGAAATCGACGGTTCCTAAGTGAAGGTATCTTATCATGACGAAAATGCGTTTCTTGTATAAACGCTGTGACATTTTGAGATATTGAGGGAATTCAACACCACTGAACGTTTGGTCGGGGAATTGAGACCCTTTGCATTAATAGATGTGATTTTTAGTGACATGTAGGCGCTGAAGTGGTCTGCCAGCTATCTTCTACGTCCACTGCAATCAAAGGAAAAAAAAAAAAGGGGGAGGGGAGAACACGGGGAACTAAGGTTAGGTTTGGGACCACTCAAAAGGTAGGGAGGGGCAAGAAAAGAGGGGAGGACCAGAGAGGAAAAAGAAAGAAAATTAAAAAGAAGATAAAGAGGAGGGGGGGAGGAAGGGGAGGAAGAGATATAGAAGAGTAAAACAAGAAAGGAGGGAGGGGAAAAAAAGAAGGTGTGAATAGAGATAGGGAGGTGGAAAGTGCTCCGGTCGAGCAGCCGAAGCCCACCAGGTAGTATAATACTAATCAGTACCTAGCTGAAGAGAGAGGAGCAGACTAGTGGGGGTAGTGGAACTCGACAGAGGCATGGCTCCAGCGCAACTATTTTATTAACTAACATTCCAAGATCCGCCTATAGCGGAGACTCAGATAGGGGACAATATAAGAATAAATCAACATTGCTTCCCCTGGTAAATCAGAAACAGGGAGGAAACCAACTAGGGTAGCATATCTATCCTTAAAAACATACATCAAACATACAGTTATGTATAGACCCGTATACAATCATTAATTCAGAATAGTCCACGGCCAGCGGCGCCCCCAACGCCACCATCAGTAATAGGCAATCAGGCTCAAACAGTGCCCATCGCTCTGCCCCAGGGATAATCCCAATAGGTTAAGTCTGAGGCACCGCCTACCGTGGACCAATCAATCTGCCAACCAATATTAGTAAAAAACATACCCACATCATGAATAAGAGTACTTTGCATGTACCACATCAAGAGCCCTGAGCTTCACTGGGCAAAAAGGCACAGTTTAAGCAGCCAATCATCATCACATGGCCGTCTCCCCATAGCAAGCACATTAGGGATCCCCCTGAGGCGTATATCATTTCTCCTAATGCGAGTTTCCAAGTCATCAGTGCGGAGCAGTAAGGAGGTAAGCTGTGATTTAACATGGCCCACATCAGAGTCTAGGGTGGCCATAGAGGATTGCATAACACTAGCAGAAGAATCCATGGCTATTACTCTAGTATCAACTATTGACACCTTTTGCTTAACTGCTTCAAAATCTGCACGTATAGAGCCTTCCAGCCTGGCCAACATATTACAAAGCCACAGAACAGTACAGCTAAAGCAGCTAATTATTATCACATGGCCATCACCTCATAGCGAGCCATCACCAGACCTGCCATAGCATCCAAAAAATAAGGCCATTTAAGTAGCTAAATAAAAAGGGCCACAGCCGGCAACCCCCCAAGGCCTCAGAGACATTGCCACAGAGACCGCAGCATGATAATCCAGACCTCCAAGGCTAACTATTCCCAGAAAACATTTCAAAATGCAATGGGAGGAATATGATTCTCATGGCAGGGGGGTTGCATTGCAGAGCACATCCTAAGAGCATCCACCATAAGTACATGCTTTCAGGCTGGTGAGAAAACATATTACTTGCCATACTCTAGCATTGCAATGTACCACATATAAACAAGAAAATGTAACGAAAATAAAAGTGCATTTGCAGAACAAGCATAACATTACTGCAGGAATCAAGTCAACAGTGGGCAGGCAAAGAGTACTCATCTATCAAAACAAATAGACCTCGAAAAACATATTAGCAGCAGTAAAATTGCATTGAACATAAGTCATATATCTGCTCAGCTGTAATGGTAATGCTACATTCGTCAGCAGTTCCCAAAGGGGACAAACCCATAAACCCAGATAGTCACCAGGCACAACAGGGTGAGAGTCCCAGGTAAACACTAGGCACCATAGTGTGTGAATCAAGGTTCATTGGCCGTGGGGCCCAGTGTGTTCCGCTCTTCTTGTATCGCAACACGCACAGGTCTCCGGGGAAAGTCTCCCATGTGGTTCCGCAGCAGAGAGGCCGCTTCTTCTGTAGGAAAATCCAGCCAGTTGAGAATCACAATTGGGTCCACACCTAGCATAGAAAATAACGCAGGAAGCTGTGTATGGCGGTGCAGAGCAAATGACTCTCTTCCTTTCGTCACCAATACATGAAATGGGTGGCCCCATCTGTAGTATGCCCCCACGGAACGGATCAATTCCAGTAGTGGGCGGAGCTCCCGACGCATACGTAAAGTCTGCAACGAGACATCCGGTAATACATGTATACTTGCACCACATGCTTTTCTCATTATCTCCTCTTGTAAAGTGTAGTAATGAATGCGGCATAGCACATCATTGGGTAAATTTGAACTGCGGTCTCGGACACTGCGCCCCGTGTCCCCGGTCAAGTTCAATGGCCGTATCTAATGGGCGATCATAAAGATTGTTGAAAATGATAGTCACAGTGGCGTGCAAGTCAGCATTAGCAGTTGCATTAGGGATCCCCCTGAGGCGTATATTATTTCTCTTACTGCGATTTTCCAAGTCGTCAGTGCAGAGCAGTAAGGAAGCAAGCTGTGATTTAACATGACCCATATCAGATTCTAGGGTGGTCACAGAGGATTGCATAGCACTAGCAGAGGATTCCATGGCTATTACTCTAGTATCAACCGCCGACACCTTTTGCTTAACTGCATCAGACAGTGGATAGCTTTCAACTTTATAAAACAGTTTGGGATAGACCCTTTTCTGTTCCAGCCTGACTGTACACAAAGCCAGATCTATAATACCATAGCTGGATGATTATGGTGAAGTTTAAATTAGGTAGCCTTGGTAGAGCCCCCATATCAACCCTACTGAACACCTTTGGAGTAAACTTGCAGTAGCTGTCTCCACAAATGGCTGAACACAATGCAGCAGACATACTCCAAAATCTTTTTGAGAGTCTTGTAAGAGGGCAGACTGGCAAAGCTGCAAAGTGGTATGTGGGGAGGGAGTTTAAAGTAAGTGCTCATGATTTTCTAATGGGAATTCCAATAAGTTCATAAAAGTGTTCATGATTGTTTGGCCATAAAGGGCATTAGGAGTGGCATGGACCTACAAACAAATGGGCAGGTATGAAGAAATATAGCTAGCTGCGGAATTTATAAAATAAACATTTACATAAAGCATTAAAAATGTTTGTGTCCTTCAAGAAACCCTTTTAAATATTATACATTTTCATCTTTAAATAGGACTTAGATGTCTCTATCCAAAATATCTAATGGGGCTGGCAGGTTACATATATGTGATTTTTTTTTTTTTTTATTATAAACTGCTGTAAACTATAAACTGCTGTCTAAAGTCTTACTTTCTAGCACTGCTAATCAAATATATAAATAAGTCAAATGGACTGTGGAAGTTCTGTTTACTTTTCCTTTAACCTAAGTGACAGTTCTAATAATATTCAGCTGAAGGACATCTGTCATCAGAAATAGGATTCATTTCAGTGTTGATAAAATATTGTGGAGAATATTAAATAAAACTGACATGCAGACAAGGTATATAGTACACTGTACATATACAGTTATGTGGAAACTGCTAATGTTTTGAAATTTGAATTGGGATACATTAGATTTTTAATAAAACAGTCTCAGGAGGAACATTTTTAGTCATTTCATTAATAAGAATATAAACAGATTTATTGGTGTGTTGTGAAAACAGTAAGACCCCTGGCTCAAGAAGCTGGTATTACCCCATTTAGCCGAAATTGCCCCCTAGCCTCTGGCATTGGGCCTGATTGATTGATTAAAGCTCTCCCAGGCTGGAGAAGATACATTTTCATCAGTGAAGCTGAGTGATCCAGCAAACCTGGACTGGATTTCTTCAGAGTCATTTGCTATTTGCTAGCAAATGTTTTGAATCCTGGACCAGATCCATTCCAGGTTTGCTGGATCACCCATCTTCACTGATGGGAAAGTGTATCCACTTCAGCATTGGAGAGCTTTAATAAATCAGGTCCATTGACTCAAACACTCCTCTATGGAACATTTCAGTAGTTGTAGGATACTTGTGGATTTCAGTGCATGAACTACCTCTTTAAAACGCGTTCACAACATTTCAATGTGATTTAAATCAAAGCATTGACAAGATTAGTCAACAAAAATTACCATCTTCTTTCTGATCTCATGGATGTGCTACTGTGCTTTGTATTTTTATTCTGTTGTAAAGATTTATTTCATCTTTAACTAGAACTTATTAGGCTGCTTGAATATGATGCAGAAATAATGAATGCTACCCAAGCCTTGAAGCAACAAGGCAAACACAAACCATTGTCATGCTTCACAGTTAGTATGATGATTTTCTCTTGACATCTAGTTCTTGATCTCTTCTAAACAAGTATACTAGTACTGTGGCCTAACAACTCTGTTTGATTTTTAATACCATGGCACAGTGTTTCAAAAGGTCTGGTCTTATATGTCCAATAAAAAAAACAGCCTTGCTTGTATGTTGTTTTTGGACAGCAACATCTTTTCTTGGTACACTCCCCAATGGTGCAAACCCTTCCTGATTGTAGATAAATGCACTTTAAACTAACTGCAGGTACTGTTAATAAATTGTGGGGTTTCCTTGATACTTCTTTAAGTATCAGATGGTCAGATCCTGAACTAAATTTGCTGGGCTTGCCAGTTGTAGATAAATTAGCAGCCATTTGAAATATATTCACCATTTAATCTATAGCATTTCATGCCTATAGGGATCCAAAACCTTTTTTCTCACGGACACCATGATCATGGCATGGTGCAACTGCATACATCAGAAGCAAACAGAACTTCAGATCCTCAATATCTGAGCTTTAAATAAGATGATTTCCACCTGCAAACTTCCTAAGGAGATAAATTTTGTTGCCACATCTGAAACATCCAGTTCTTTTATCATGGGCCTGAAATAGGGGTTTACTTGATATTTCAATGTGTCCAAATCTGCATTTTCAGTTATTTAGTACTTACTTACATACTTACTTCTTTGCATGATTGTATATACCATTCTATCGGTTTTGAGTATGTGGGTAATACTATCCTGTTTATTCTCGTCTTCCTAGTCTTTCTGGAAACCCTCCTTTCTATGATGAGAACGAGGAGGAGGACAGCGAATGTCACAACAGGAAAATTTTCCGTAAAATTCTGGCTGGTGAATACGAGTTTGATTCTCCCTACTGGGATGTGATTTCAGCATCAGGTATGTCATCTTTATGCTACTACAAATGGTATTACAAGATTATTAACCCCTGCCACTGCATGGTTTCCACCTGTATCCCAGTAATCAGGTTTTCCTCAGTGGATCATACTTCTGCAGTCTTTACAAGCCATCCCAATATTGAAAACCTTGATCAGAGAATCTTTTAGGTGTTTGCCTTACTACTTATAAAACACTTTTGGCTAATGAAATGCTCAGGTCAATGCTGGGATTAGGACTAAATGTGTATATATATAAGGCTGGGGTTACTGATTCTGGGGGTTTTGAGACAAATTTAACATTTCCCTTCATGGAGGAAGTAAAGCAGTTGTTTGAGGAGGTATGGATGCAACCAGGTTGTAATTGCTCCTTACCTAATTGGTTTACAAAATTGTATCCTTTCAATCAGGTAGATATGGAGATCAGGGATGAACACCCATGCTGCCCTTTAGCGGTTGGCTAGGGATGTGGTTGTGACTATAGAAAATTCAGTGTTGTTTAAAAATCTAATAGATAGAAATATGGGTATTTATAGAAACCAGCGGCAGCCATCCAACAGTTGCCCTCACTTCATTTTAGTCCTAGAAGATGGTATCCAGCAGGTTGTAGAAGGTAAATCCAGTCTGATACCACAGAGGTGAAAATTTTTTAGATCCTGCCGAGGGCCCCATGACAAATTTTGTGATTCCAGGGGAATCAGATCCCAAAAGGTATTTTTAACGACAATCAAATCAGCCAGGCAGATCTCAGAGCTTCAATTCTTTTCAATCAGAAAACCTTATTGTTTGATTTCATCAGAAAAAGTCCGCTTAAGTCCTTCTCAGTCTCATCTAAATTGGAAAGCAGTGGACACTTTATCCATGGAATCACAAAGTGAGGAGGAAGATTTTTCAAAATTAGTTTGGTTTGGTTGACAAAATGTTTGTGCATTTCAGTGGTCCAAAAAGGGGTCAAGCTGCATCTGCAAGAGTCATGGCCTTTTGGATGCTTCAGACAATTTGGTATGCTTATTACCTCATGGGATTGAGACCACCACATAAGATTAGGGCTCGTTCAGTGAGGGTTGTGTTGGCATCTTGGGCTTCCTATGCCAAGGTTTCTACAGACACCATCTGCAAAGCAGCCAGCTGGAACTCACCAAATACCTTCATTCAAAACTAAAGATTGGATGTTATCTCAAGTTCAGAATCCTGTTTTGGATCGTCTGTATTGCAGACAGCACTAACAAAACATTAAAGTTTTTACAGCAGTATGCTCGCAATTATATTGTTTTTCCTTCCATCCCACCATATTTTGAGTGCTAGAAAAATAGCAAATTGTTTTCATACTTCCCCCTAGTTTTCCTTTCCTGGCAACTCCTTCTGACAGCGCAGTCCCTCTCTGTATTTTCTGTTGTGAGTTTGTTACGAAACACAGGGGGAGAAAGGGGGATGTGAGTCTTTTTAAAGCTTAGGTAGGTGGTACTGGAGGGTCAAAAAGGGTGGAGTTGGCTCATGAATGAGCTGGCAGAATGAGTTGCAGGAAAGGAAAATTATGGGTAAGTATGACAACAATTTTACATGATATTATTGGTATGACTTAGATACAAACAGGTTTGATGTTTAATGCTTATGTGGTTTCACATTTTATACTTTTCACCAATACACTTTTTAAAATAAAGAACAGTCCTGGCATATCAGTGCACTTATTGTTTCTTGTTAACATGGTTAACATTGACAAAGCTAAAAGAAGCAGTGCCTGTATAATTGGTTAGTCTTCAAATTACAGTTTTGCTATTCATTCCTTTCCTATTGAGTAATGTAGCACAGTAATTGTGCTTTATTACTCTTGTTATTTTAGAGGTCTTTCAAAAGAATAAAAATGGTATGCTTTCCTAGGAGGATGTCATGTTATCATGAAGCCTCTGGAGAGCAAATGTACAATATAGATGTACTATGAGTATATTGTGTATGAGCTATAATCATTAAAATATGGTATCAGTAAACATGTGATAAAAATCCAAAAATATACTGGAAATGTAATTTCCATAAAACAGGGAAACATGTACTGCTTTATCTCCTATAACATATTCCACATCTAATATTCATATACTTTGTTAATGTGTTCTTTCTTCTTTTTTTTTTTTTTTAGCAAAAAATCTTGTGTCCCGTTTGATGGAGATGGAACAGGAACAGAGAATTACAGCTCAGGAAGCCTTAGGACACATATGGTATCTGCTCAAAATTCAACTAATTCAGAGATGTCCTCTCCCTTCCCAGTGCAAGGTTTTTGGCAGTGACTCTGGGTGTCATTCTATGAATAATGTAGTCCTGTTTATCTTTGTCTTTTTCCTAATGAATAACAAAAAGTTTTTTTCCCCAACAGGGAAGATTTGCATGGGTTTTATTAGTGCTAAATATCAACACTGACAACACAATATCTGTTAAAAGTGATTCATTGCAATTTATTAATATATTATTATATTTAATATTATAAAAAAACATAAAAAAGTGCTTGCAAAATGCAAGTAATGCATTTTCTTAATGAAAATGAAAGAAAGACCCTTTTTTCATCCTGTTCATATGGTAGCCATAACCAGCTTCAGGGTCAGACTGGCTTTTCTCCTTTAATGTTGGGGTTTCCAGGAATATCTCTCTAACCATCTTTAGAATGGGTCTTTAGGATCTGCACTTCATTGACTTCACAGGTTCTAGCTTTATAAGTATTTTTTCCAGACTTTCCTATGCTTCCCAGACGCTTTTGGGCCTTTTTGATCTTGGGGTTTTTCGAAACATTCATCCTGTTCAGGGTTTACTAAGGGATGCCCTCTTACATGAGGACATCCCTTCTTAAAGAGTTGTCATTACCAGGCAGCACTCTAGAGAATCAGCAGAATGTGAAGGAGGTGGGCTGTGATCCTGTTGTTCCTCAGACCATTCACAAGGATGTGCCAGATGTCTCTTTAGAGTGGCTGCCTTCTGAAGACAAGAATTTTTATTTATCGACTTTATGTAACTGGTCATTGGAATTTACAGTTCATGCCAGTTTTCCAAAACCTTTAACACCTGAGGAGTCCCCTCTGGGCTCCTAGCTAGGTCCTCCCAGATCTATCCTGTTGAATGACATAGACCATTCTTGATCCTTGCTGCTATTGATAGCCACTATTTCCAGTTTTCATTTATCTGGTTACTGTTTGCCTTGCAGCTTATGCATTGTTTTTTCCCTAATACCTGGTTGGTGATAGATCATGTTTTTAGAAAATCTTTTGGCTCCCTTTTGATTATGTGGGGTCATGTGGAGCGTTCCTGCACTCCTTTGGTTTTTGCTTGAGCAGTTCTGACTTGGGTTCGAAATGTTCCCTTCTGTGCCTTCTCTGTCTTTCTTAGTTGTAGTCACCTGCAGTCTGACATTTGCTGACAGCTCAACTACATGGCCTCAGTGTCCCTTAGCTTCAAAGTTTAAATAAATGTATTACATAACAAAGTCCTGTAGTCCCGGTGTTTTTTTTTTTTTTACTTGCTAAAAATGTTCTTAGCTAGAATAAAGACTAATACAGCCACCAAATCCAAGGGCTGCTAAGCTGCAATATATTAAATTTATATGTTTATGTTCTTTAAGTGGTAAACTTATTGTTGCAGCACTGAAGGGTTGGACACTCTTTTTGGTTCCTCCTCTTATGAGAGGTATTGGGTATTTATTAAATGCTATTTAACACTTTTTTTCTGGTTAAGTGAACCTAATCTTTTTCTTGACTGCTATCATGGCTTAATGTACCAAGCAATAATGACTGTTTGTCATAGAAGGGGTCGAAGCTTACAAGAACAAGGGAACAAAATGCCTGATTAATTAAAGCTTTCCTAGGCTTGAGAGGATACACTTCTATCAGTGAATCTGGATGATCCAGCAAACCTGGAATGGATTTGTTCCAGGATTGAAAACATTTGCTAACAAATAGCAAATTACTGTTAAGAAATCCATTCCAGGTTTGCTGGATCACCTAGCTTGACTGACGAAAGTGTATCTTCCCCAGGCTTGGAGTGCTTTATTAAATAAGCCCCAATATATCACTGCCTTTTGCATGCCCTCAAAATAGCCCTGCAGACTGTCAAATTAAATCGGACACAGGAAACAACTGCAAACAACATGCGCACACTACTACCCAACCCACACTCTGGTTCCCCCCACCACCTATAAATTACAGGCTTGTGAAAAATCTTGCTAATGCTAAGAAGACTGCCACAAAGGCTTTTGCAGACCATAAACACACACACTGCCCACATTAGCAGTAAAGGTAATTACATCAGACCAAATCCTTCAGATTTAGGAATTCAAAATCCAAACTATTAATTTCATATTTAATATACTTAGGTGAGCACTGCAAAGAAAGTTTTAAGTACAAAAACTATAACGTCGGATACATAAAAGCAAACACATTTCTGCTTCTCCTAGGATTATGATCAAAGTGGAGTTACCACTCATACAGGCTTTTGAGTGGGACGGAATAGGCTGTTTTAGGTAACCAAAATCTTCAAATGCTCTTAACTATGTCAGGTTAAAAATTTTGAATAGGTAATTATGAGTAATGGTCTCTAATGGTCTGACTATGCACAGATGCTTTACACCTACCAGAACCAGTATTAGTGTAAAATACCAAAAAATTTATAATTTTCCCATATTGTAACATAAAGCTGGCATATTTCAAGTCTAAAATCCACTTAAAATGGAAACCTGCATGAGATTGTAGTTACACATTTCTCAGAATGTTTAAGAATTGATAGAGACAAGGTAAATGCATTACATTTAGCCTCTGTAATTTGAGTGCGCAGGTGTATAGACTAGAATCCAGTTGGGACACACTTGAGGGCTAATACATTTTGTCTTTTCTTTGATACTGTAGTCTTAATATCTGTATTAGGAATTAATTACATTCTCACAGGGTCAAAGAAGACTTATACCATGATCTTAAACATACTTATTATAATGTGATCCAGATCTAATTACTGAATCGTGACACTATTTTAAGAAATGACTGATTAGAATAAATATTGAGTGTCACATCTTATTTATTCCATTACACATCTATTGCTTAAGGTGGTACTTTGCATTTTCCTTCTAAATACAGTAAAACCTGAAAGCTTTTTAAACACCTAAGCAAATTAACTATTAATTCTAGAACCTTTTGTTTGCTGTAAATTTAAAAATAGTAATTTGTTTCACTTTCTAATATTTCCCCTAAAGGATTTCAGGGAATGCTGCTTCTGAAAGGAATCTCAAAGAAGGTGTCTGTGCTCAGATTGAGAAGAACTTTGCTAAAGCCAAATGGAGGGTAAGTTGCACATTGGTTTGCTGTGGATAGCGGCCCAGTGTTTGCTCTGTTTTTTTCATAAAACCATCTTGGTAATATCGGATTCTGAATGAAAATAGTAAGCTTTTGTAATAATGTGCCTTCATTTTTCCTTAACAGAAAGCCATTCGGGTCACCACATTCATGCAACGACTAAGAGCTCCAGAGGGCACTGCTGGGCGTCTCCCTGTCACCCCAAGATCTTCCATGAGTGTGTCGCATGAGGTCACTGTAGAAGCCTGCCCATCATCTCCAAAACTGTCCCCTTCCCAACACAGTATTCCTAAGGCAGAAGGGAATCCAAATAGGACCCAGCAAACTTCTGAATGTGAGGACCAGTCATGTGGAAAACCAGAACACAGTGGGCCATAGTGCCTGTTCTGTCTTGCTTCTTCCCTCGCCAAAAGGATAGCCACAAAGAAAGACTAGTAGTCTTCTTGCAAAATAAACGCAGATTTGTCTGGTCACCAAACACTGAATACAGTAAAACAAAATGTGTTGAATGGTGAACAGAAAAGGCCTAAGATCGCAAATAATATTACAGGCCTAAATTTAGGAAGAGGGATGATGGGATATGACTGATAAACCTGATTCTTGGAGCATGAAACCTGACCCTGGACAAATTATTTATAGTGCACATTTTCCTAAACTTGTTTTTTCTAAATAAAAAGACCAAAACATTAACCATCTGACATAAATAGATTCTATGAAATTCCATAGCAAATGAGGCTGATCTGCATATAAGTTACCATTACTCAAATCTAGCAAGCAGGTATTAGGTCTCCGGTATACCCGTTCTACAAGCTAGGTGACATCATACAGTATCCTCCAAACTGTTTCCAATAGCGTATTGCATGTAATCTGCATGTGTACATGTTTTAGTTTGGAGTGTATGCCCTTACTGTGCCATAGAGGCCGGTACCCCTGGCAGTAAGGAGATTAAAAATAATAAAAAGGAACAATCTACAGCCATTTGTTGCTTTTTGTAGGACAGGAGAGCAATAGTTGCTCAGAAAAACTGCAATATCATTAAAGCTTAGCTCCAGGCAAAAATCTCCAACTGATTTGTATTTCTGTCCATCCAGTTATGAGATTTACACAGCTCTACTACACCACAGAGCACTGTTTGGCAGCTTTTCTACAGCAATAGAGTAAAACTAACCTCCTTCTAATAAGCTGTTGTTTCCTCAACCAGAATAAGCTTTGCTTCAAAGGGTTTGCAAAAGACTAATATAAAATCAAATCTTGGTATATGCAACACTTGCATTAAAAAAAAGTATTAAGCAGCATTAATTAATGTTATTGATATCTGCCTGGAGTTTAGTAACAGTTTTCCTGCCCAAAGAATGTACAAACAACCGGGACAAAACAATTTACAAAGTGTACAGCATGTTTAAAACTAACTAAATGCAACTCAGGGTTAACAGCTAAATACTCTGATGATGTTTGCATACAGGAATAGCCAAAATGTGTACAGTAATGCAAATATTTTCTGTTTTTTGGCTACGTGACATTAGGAGAGTTATAGTTTTCCCCGAAGGTGCTCCCCCTATGAAAACAGAGTTTGAGGACTATCATCCTTAAGCATTATTGTAGATTATTATTATTAATATAATTACACAGAATTTTTTATATAGCGCCATCATATTACGCAGCACTGTACAAAGTCCATAGTCGTGACACTAACTGTCCCTCAAAGGGGCTCACAATCTAATGTCCATTATGTGCTAATGCCCCACTGCTCACTTGCCTTTTGGGCTTTTGAAGATACCCGTATTCTTTCTTCTGTAAGCCCAATTAAGTGCTCCCCCCCTTACCTAGAGGCTTCTGGATTCTGAACATTCAGATGGTGTATGCTGAAGAAATTTAGTTGACTCAAGCTCTGACAATGAGATAGCCAATATCTTTAATTTTATCTCCTGAGACACCAGAGCAATAATTTTCAATTCAGAACTATGTAGTAGTAATTCAATAACAAGAATTCAAGTACAAAAGTTATGCTGGCTGAAGTGAACTTTAATGATTTTGTGACTTTTGCAGAAACACATATTATAGGTAGGGGTGTTTTTTAAACTGTTGACTGGAGTCTTTCTAGAGTAGAAACAGTGCTGGGTCTCTCCATAGGAATTAGTAGCCTGTCTGCTGCTTAAAAGATCATGTCATTCATTTAATAACAAATGTCGATAAAAATATGCAATGATACTTTTTTCTACTTTCTTTATCATAGACATGAGATTCTCTACAAATTCAACTATATTGACTCATTCATCTAAATCATAGCTAATAAGAGTGAACATAAATAAACCATTACTGCTCATGTGCCTGCACCTGATTTTACCTCTAAGAAAGACACTATGAAGGCATTCAAATGAGCTACAAACTTAATTTAAACGTACCGGTTTAATGGCTTGCTCTATGAATATTTAGGTGGGTTTCTGTAGCAGGATCTTCCAGAGAAAAGCATTTTGGCATTTTATCGCACTGAAATGTTTCTAGGTTAATTTAATTATTAAATTCTTCCATACATTCTCATATTCATTACTAGAAAGAGAATCAAATGATACGCTAAGGGGAAAACTTCACTGTTAAAAAATTGATAGAATATATATAACTGAAACATTTTATAATTTATAGAACATTCCAACATGACATGTGAAATCAATTAGTGAATCACCAGATTGGAAATATTGTGGATATGCTGAAATTCACTGTGTACCTTAATATGAGTTCCCCTTATTTCAAAGAGCTACCGTATTTTTCGCCGTATAAGACGCTCCGGAATATAAGACGCACCCAATTTTAAAGGAAGAAAATCTAGAAAAAAAGATTCTGAAAGATTATTCCCCTTCTGATCACTCGAGTGCCATTCATACCGGTATTCCCCTTCTGATCACTCATGTGCCATTCAAATTCCCTTTCTGATCACTCTGTACCTTTCAAATTCCCTTTCTGATCACTCTGTCATTCAAACTCCCCTTCTGATCACTCTGTCATTCAAATTCCCCTTCTGATCACTCTGTGCTTTTTTTCTATTGTACGGCAGTTAGGACAGGGAACAGCAGGTGGCGCTGTGCCGGCTTCTTTCGCTTTGCTTTACAGACAGGAGAAAACACGATGCTGGCAGAGAGAAGAGAGACACGCTGCAGCCAGAGACACGCAGGATCGGGTATCGGGTGAGTATAATATTTTAATTATTTTTTTTAACACATTTGTCGTATAGGACGCACTAACTTTTCCCCCCCAGTTTTGGGGAAGAAAAAGTGCGTCTTATATGGCAAAAAATACGGTACTTACTTGTGGGATGGCTGTCTCTATACAGCTCTCTGCTGTAGGAAGCAGGCTGCCATTAGCAAGAGTAGTACATAGGTTACTAAATCACCAGCAAAACAAAGAAGGGTGAACTGCTGACCAACAGCAATGCCTGGATGAAATCCAAAACAGGAAATCTGTGCAAATTTTAAGGTTTTTGTTTTTTTTTTACTTTTAACTGAAGTGTATTGCTTTAATTGGAGTGTGTGCCAGTGGACTGACATTCCATTGAAATAACCTGTCAACTACAAGTTTCTACAAACAGGAAAAGTTCGAAATTTTGTGGAAACATCTCTGTGAATAGGACTTACCAGAATTCGTTTCTTCTGCTTTTGTAATTCTCTCACTCCTTTTCTCAGAGGTCAAATTCCAGCTATGTCCAGCAATGTTCTTAGCTTTAGTGAAGTATACCTCTTGAGTTTGGAAAGTTTTTGGAAAGGACCTCATACCCTGTATGTTTGGGGATGAGAAGAAGACAGCAAAGTTTTTTTTGACAACTGACTGACTTGTTTTATTGAAAGCAGGATCCCCACTTAGACCACTAAGTACCAACTTTAAGCAAGTGCACTGTCACTGAGGAGCAGAAATATAAAATAACCAGTAACCGGGTTTGATAAAATCTTCAAGTTTGGACATTCAGCATTCACTAATAAGATACAATTATTTGCTTATTGTGAGTCCGCCATTGTCGCTAAAGGTCGCCATTGTCGCTAATGGTAAAACTAAACACACAAGTTCAGAGCTTCCAAATGTATTCTGCTTTCTGCTATAAAGTATAAATAAAAGGAGAAAAACTTGGTGCTTTAGAACTCCTAGTTACAAGTCACAGAAAGAGAAAACTGTGCTTTGATTGCTTTAAAACACACAGTAATATATAACATATGATCCTTTTTTTGGCAGAAATCTACATCTTTTTATTCCTTTGTCCCAGACTGAATAGTTCTATTTTGTATATCAGAAAACCTATACATATCAGACACACAAATTACAATGAGCACTGGTATCTGCTTTTGCTTGTTTGCAGGTGACTCCAGGGCATAAATGATTCTGGATAAATGAGAGAGTAAAAAAAATGGCGAGTAACTTGTGAGCAAATATGGAAATCTTAACTAATGGTATGCTGGTTTCTAGCATAACTTGCTGTAATGTTTGCAAGTCTTGTTTTAATAAAGGGCCAAAACTGCCCCTTGCACCAGCTTCCATTACATGGGGTTGAGTTGACCTGCAAGTATTGGAGGTTTGATTCTAAAGGCGGCAATGGAGCTCAGGTCTCTGCATTCTGCTTATTAAAGGACAATATTTGTTTTCCGATTATTGGCAGATTTTTAAAACGTAGCCTGTTAGATAAGAAATATAAGAATTGTCACTGCTGACTTGTTGTTAAAATGCACTTTACTAGCATGCTAGCATCGATGTTCATGTTCACTGTATCCATGTTAAGGTACTTACCGTATTTTTCGGCGTATAAGACGCTCCGGCCTATAAGACGCACCCAATTTTAAAGGAGGAAAATCTAGAAAAAAAAGATTCTGAACCAAATACTGTAGTAAAATATTTTAGAGAGGAGAAGCATGCAGCATCGCGGGATCGCGGTATCGGGTGAGTATGAAATTTTAAAATTTTTTTTTAACTGTGTTCGCTGTATAAGACGCACCCACTTTTCTCCCCCAGTTTTGGGGAAGAAAAAGTGCGTCTTATACGCCGAAAAATACGGTATATATCTTTATCATATATCACAGTAGTCTCCTGACAATTATTTTATCTTCCCCTTACTCCAGAGCCATCATTTTTTGACACAGTCATGTAATTCCTGCTGCATGCATTGTTGTTACCTGTGTTCACAAATGCCCAACACATACCAGCTCCTGCTGCAGCTATTCATGACTTAATACAAACTTACAATAAAATCATTTGAGGAGACAATTGGCAGACAGGGGAAAGTCTTTCTCCTTTCTGCCACAGAGTGATATCATCTCATACCAGGCAAATCCACCAGGATTCACCTGGATTAAACACTATTATTGTATATCAGTGTTTCTAAAGTGGGGTTCCTGTAGAGGTTTCCTATGGGTTCCTTGTGCAATGACCAAACTGTTCCTCCCAGATCACTTACATCAATGATCTTTTTGGCTATCTGGAAGTGTGACATTCTCCCCACTGGGCAAAAATGTCAAATATATTGTTCCCACAGACCACCAAACTATTGTACTCTAAGCTGTGCATATAATAAATATAGTAGGAGTTCACTAAAGAAATGAAAGTTTCTGTTAGGGGTTCCCCCATGTTAAAAAGTATGAGAAATGTCCACTTTAATGAAAAAAACACCCTGCCACATTACGGCACCTACGGCCTTTTCCTCTGACACATGCCTCAGGTGGCTGCAACAACATTGAACCCCGCTCCACATATTGTATGGTTACAGTCAACTGCAACCTTACTAGAAAAAGGGTTTCCTGTCCTATTAAAAAAAGCAATCTACTGTCATGTCTATAAATAAGGGCAATAAAAGTATCCCAATACTTCTTCTCTAGCTGTCTTATGAGTGACCTGTTGTACAGGAAGGACCTTTTGGCAGGTGACACCAAGCACAATGAAAGCTGATTGGGGTGATTGATGGTTTTGCTCTTTAAACACTATAAGAGCTTTAAAGGTTTTCTTAAACTCAAGTCTAGAGAGGTGAACTCTGAGCCTGTCTCAAATGATTTGACAGGAATAGACCAATCCAGCCATCAAATAGCCATTATAAACTATGTCAGTAATTACAAGCCAATATCAATTCACCTGTAGTTCAGTCAATGTTTTCCTCCTAGGTCCAGTTATCTATGCAGTAAGTTCAACTTACCACGGTTCCTAGCATTATCTTATAAAACCTGCATTGACAAACAGGCCATATAATAGTGGGCCCAGTTGATGCATAATGATGTAGTGCATCTTTCTAAATTCAATGTTTTTATGTACTTCAGAAAACCTCAATAGAACACAGTTACTTACAAGATATGCAAGTTCACGGGCTATCATCCTCATCCCTGCTTTAATACTCAGTAAGTCACTTACCTGTTACAAGTGTGTTGGTAATATATGATCTGAGTCTTTAAACTACCAAACTGTGGATCCAGGGACAGAATACCATTCTGGAGCCTGAACATTTAAAAACAAATTGGCAATGGCAGCTCTAATATTTTTATCCCTACTGTAATCCTAAATAGGTACTGCAGGCATTAAAAAACAGTCTTTAGTCTAATAAGAAAAAAAAGATTTAAAAAAACTGTTAGCATTAAATTTTGTAATCTATCTATAGAGACTGGGAGATCATAAACCGAGAGCCAGGAAGATTCTTTTGCATTGTACTATGCTGTCAGCCTAATATATTTCAGGCACTGGCTGCTGAAAGATGAATTGTTTAAACACACTGGTCAACAAACATTTTCTTTGCCAAACAGATTAAAGTCATTTTAGGTTATGCACATATTCCAAATATGGTATTGGTTTTGCTAGATTGGCTCTAGTTTGTGAAATAATGACATCGATAATAACCTCATAGAAAACTAATGAAACATGAAAATTAAGCAAAATTAAACTAGATATTCCTAGGAATACCTATTGTCAATATATTCCATATTCAGTATATTTACAGAACTAATCACAAAGAAGTCATTGAAAAATCTGTGTGATTTCCTTTTATGCTGATGATCAGGACAATCACGTTGAAGACTCCAGCAGTAGTCTGCCATCATGTGTCTATCCCATCTGCCCTGATACCTTTGTTCTATCACCTTTATATCTTGATGGAACCTCTCCCCTTGTTCCTCACTGAAATCCCCTTAAATCGCCTCACTGAAGGTTTTCTGGAAATTTTTGCAAATGGCTACATAGTGTACTGGATATACGTAGTGTATTTTATGCTCAAAGTAGCATCCACATTTTCAAAGTTTTGTAGCAGTTCTTCATCATTTTGTGCTTTTTGGTTACCCTAGAAGTTCTTGACAACCATGACATAGCCGTGCAAGGCAAAGCTTCAGTATCAGTCATGTAACTTGTGAAATTTGAATCATTTATCAGTTTCTGAATCTGGGATCCATCAAAGATTCCTGCTTTTAATTTTTCAGTACTCAATCCAGGGAGGAATCTACAAATGTATTTGAGGCAATCACTGTCTTTGTTCGGAGCTCTAACAAATTGCTTCATTATTCCCAAGTGGAGGGAGGGAATAGTGGAGGGAGAATGATTTGTTCTTTGTCAACCATAGGCTCGTTGATGTTCGCTGCACCTTTTTTCATGTTTTCCCTTGGAGGCCTTGTCACTTTTTTCCAGTGATCCTGCTTTGCTCTACTATCCCACAAGCAGACGAAACATGGGTAGTGTATCCACTTTGCTGTCCAAGTAGGAAGTTCAAAATTTTTAAATCAACACATATGGGCCTTTTGTGTTCATAATAGCAAAGCTTTTGTAGGACCATTTTGATTTTTTCATATTCTTCTCTAAGCTTTGTTGAGTGACCAATTGGAATTAATGCATAGCAGGGCGCATGCGCGAAGCAGGCGGATTATAGAGTCCTGAGCCTGCTCCGCTCTACACCGGGACAAACAGTGCTGTAGCGTACAGAGGGAGGCATGCAGTTGGAGAAATTCAGATGCCGACTCACGGTAAGAGCCGGCAGCAGCGTGTGTTAACACAGGCAGCCTCAGCATGTAGGAAAGCCAAGATGGCGGATTCCTCCCTTCACATGTGTCAGGAAAAGAGCGAGTGCTCTAGTGAAATAGAGATGTATACAGGGAGCCTGCCTTCAACACCAGTTGTACAATCACAGCCTTCAGATTCAGAAAGCCTTTTGGAAAAATTTCAGTTAATGTTACATAAAGCATTGGAGAGTACTACTAAAAAAACTACAGAGCACTATACAAGGGAGCTAAGAGAGCTGGGCCAGCGTATATTACAACTTGAGGGGTGAGTAGATGATGTTACTACTGTCCTAGAGGGGCATGAAAAGTATATTAAGTATCTGAAACAGGAGGCACAGCTTTTACATAAAATACATAAAATGGAGGATTATGAGAATAGGGCTCGCCGCTCTAACCTCTGCATACGTGGCTTACCAGAAAGCATAATTGATCTTAATACAACAGTGACTGCCATTTTTTGTGAAATATGTCCTGAGATTCAGTGGAAAAGCTAGAATTGGATCGTGTACACCGCACATTAGTAAAACCAAAAGCTGATGGTCCACCAGGGGATATTTTGGTTAAGTTGCATTACCCCCATGTCAAAGATGTGATAGTGAGGGCAGCCAAAACGAAGGAACCCCTCACTTTTCAAGGTCATAATTACCAGCTTTTTATGGACTTGGCTCCAGCAACAATACTGCGTCGCATAGAGGTGAAACCATTTCTTCAGATCCTACAGAATCAGCCGAACCCCTATAGATGGGGATTTCCCCTTAAATTGTTATTTACATATGGGGGCAAGTTACAAGCTATCTAGAGGAGGCCAGAAATCAGAATATGGGACTTTATGCCTGTGATCAATATGAGAAACCAGGCCATATTGAAAATGCTAACCCTCTAATATCACGAATATCTGAATTTCATCAGCAAAAGAGGACTAAGGAGCAGATCTACTTAAACGCTTGAGACTCTCACAGAGCAATATTTGAATATTTAATTTATTTTTGCTCTTTTTTTTTCTTTTTCTCTTCCTGCTTTACCTAGGGGTTATGGAAATAATGTTGGTCAATAATATATGAAGGCCCCTTTTCAAATATATATACTGATAGATAATACTATAGATTAGTAATAATACTATAGATAATATACTAATAGATATACGGTTCTGATAAATCTGGATATAAATCTATTAGCTTGAGATACTAATTATGTATTTGCTGGGAGCATAATTTTCTTTAAACAGTTAGTTGAATGTTTAGAGAATTGTTTGATGTTATCTAGTTTTTCTTATTGTGCCTTGTCCTGGTGTAGAAGTCACTGTGCTCTTTTGTAAGTTGCCTGACGACATTTCGGGGGCGACAGGAAAAATTCTGTCTTCCCTTGTTTATATTGCATTTTTGTATTATCAGAAAGGGAGAATGTGGGGTGAGAGCAGGTCTCCACTACGCACACCCTGGGTGTATATATTATGCATAACGTTTAGTGTTTTGTCCACCCAGTGTCACCCCTGTCTTAGTCTGTATCTTTTCCCTTTTGTTTCTGGTGTAAGGCAGGCGGCATATTGTACAAATGTTTGTGACAGGAAAAGGGTATATAGAGAAATGGTAATTTCAATACTCTCTCTCAATGTACAAGGCCTTAATTCCCCAGTTAAAAGGTCACAAGCCTTCAGTTTTTTTCATACACGTAAAGCAGATGTAATACGTTTACAAAAGACACACTTCTCTACTTCCTCCTGCCCAAAATATTTTCATGCGACCTACCCAACTGTTTTCAAAGCTAATGTAGCAGTAAAACAAAGAGGGGTGCTTATTGGTTTTAGGAAAAGAGTGTCATTTCTATTGGATAGAATGGTGGTCGATGAAGATGGTCGATGCTTGATATTGGTTGGAACATTAAATGACGCTAAGTTGACATTGATGTCTTACTATGCTCCTTATGAGAATCAATTGCTTTTTTTTGAACAGCTGATGATTTTGTATCCGGGGATAATATATTATCAAACAAATTTCTGGATTTGGTGAGATCTGAAACATTGTCAGATATGTGGAGGGAACTACATCCTAAAGAAATGGAGTATACATATTTTCCCCATCCTCACCAACTGTTTACTCGTATAGATCATATTTTAATACATCAAAAAGCATTGCCATTGGTTTTATCTTGTGATATTTTGTCAATCTCATGCTCAGACCATGACGCAGTTTGGGCTACATTGTCTTCCCTTTTTCCTAAACCCGATACTTTAGATGGTCACTTAATTACTCTTTGCTCCGTAACCCTGAGGTGGATCAAAAAGTACAAGGGATTTTGGTTGCCTATTTTTCTTTAAAACAACAACCTTTGACATCACCGGTTATCCTATGGGCGGCACATAAGATGGTGGTAAGGGGACGACTCATACAGATAGCCTCCCGGATTAAAAAGAAAAGTAGGGCAAAAGTAATAGAGTTAGAATCTAAATAAGAAAAGCTGAGAACGCAGTACAAAGCTTTATTAAATAAGAGTAAAAGACGACAAATGAAGGAAGTCCGTACACAACTGAATCTTTGCACAGCATCTATTGCTGAGAAATTTTTGAGATGGTCAAATATTACATTTTATAGATATGGTATATTATTACATTATTACATACATTATTGGCAAATAGGCTGATTTACTCGTAAAAATGCCCAAACACCTATAGACTTAGGGTAAATGGGATTGGTCCCACTAGTAATCCAATGCATATATTGCAGGAATTTTATGAACATCTACAAAAACTGTATCAAACTCCTCATTCTTTCGGTAAGAGAGCTTTGGAAACATTCTTTCAGTTTATAAATCTTCCGAAAATTACCGCTAATAGAATAGAAATTATGGAAGCCCCTATTACTTTGTTGGAAGTGATTAAAGCTATTGGGGATCTTAAACCCAATAGGAGACCAGGACCTGATTGGTTTACAGCAGTATACTATAAAAAATACCAGCAAATACTGGGACCTTACCTGGTGGAGACCCTCTACTGATGCGATGAATTGGTCTAATTATAGGCCGATATCTCTTCTTAATCTGGATGCAAAGATTCTGGCGATAATCCTGGCATTCGTTTGGAAGATCAATTGGGTGACCAGGCAGGGTTGCCCACTCTCGGCATTGCTTTTTGCATTGGCAGTAGAACCTCTGGCTTTAGCTATTCAAAATCATGTTGACATTCAGGGCACAGAGATGAATGGGGAACAATATAAACTCTACCTTTTTGCGGAAGATATTCTCTTTATTTTGACGATTCCCATGGTAACTTTGCCTAATTTGATGAAGCCCTTCTCGGGGCTGCAGTTAATTAAATCAAAATGTAAGGTTCTTAATATTACAATAGAAGTGGTAACATTGCTCAAAGAATGCTTTCCCTTTCAATTGGAGTTAAAAAGACTCAGCTATTTGGGTATATATATTTCTTCATCATATAATCTTTTGTATAGCGTCAATATCCCTGACATGGTGAAACACCTGATCAGTTTATTAGAAACATGGAAATGCTTGAAAATCAAATCTCATGGTTGGGCCGTATAGCTTCTATAAACATGTCTTGGTTACTATATCCTATGAGAGTTCTTCCATTAGCTATGCCTAATCATGTATTAAAAATGTTACAAAGTAAAATGTTAGAATATATATTTGGGGGGCAAAGCGCCCACGAGTTCCTAGACACTTTTTTATCGATCTCGGAACCTGGGCGCCCTATCGGTGTCGCATTTGAGTTCATGCTATAAAGCTGCCTAACTTACTCCTGTTACAATATCATGCCCAAAAGAATATACCTAAATGGGTTTCCATTGAGAAAACATTGGTGGCACCAATTTCAATGGATACATTACTCTGTATTCCAGAGGTACATTGGCGCCACATTACCAATCCAATACTGAGACATACCTTAAAAATATAGGACTCTAATTAATATACGGAGGGCCTTATGTCTGGCCATAGCCCAGTAAGTTCTAAAATTGGGAACCCATTGTTTTCTCCTGGTCTGGAGGAACCGAAGTGTTTTTCTTGGTGGGTAAAAAAAAAAAAAAAAAAATAGAATTTGTCATTTTACTAACATGGCAGGGATTCTTTCTTTTAGAGAGATTAGAGAAAAGTATGAAGCCCCACCTGAGGAACTCTTTAGGTATCTCCAGATCAGGAATCAGCCTCAAACTAGGCTGAGATTACTAGGTTGGAATTAATATTATGACGTGGTTTGATAGACTGTGTGTACAGAATGTAAAGGTAAAAGGAGTTTTGTAAAAGGCTCTGTATAATACTTTAGTTCAAACAAGTATGGCCATTCCCATCCTATTAATCTAAATAGGAGTCCGATGGGCATGTCACTGCAACTGGAAGACTGGAATTAGATATGGTCTGCAGTGGCCCATGGTAGCATTAACGCTTCAGCGGTATAAACCAATTATAAATTGCTGTTAAGATGGTATATGGTTCCATCTAAGCTTACTAAATTCCAGCCTACCTGTGGGAGTAAATGTTTTAGGGGATGTAATACAGCAGGAACTCTAGCATTACTAGCATGTTACCAAAGGTCCCCCATCCTTCCTTGGTCTTTGCGTCTTAGTGGTTGTCGATGTTATAAGTAATATGTTAAGAGTATTTTGGTATATATGTCATGCTTAACTGAGTGGTAAAGATAAAGCAGGAAAAAGTATACTATAACTAGATAAAGTAAAATAAAAATAATAGGAAAATATGCAGTTATCAGTAGAAGACAAAGTGGAAAAGAAAGGTGAATTCTTTTTGTATTCTTAAGATTAAGGGAGTAATGAAAATTGAAACAATAGGGAATGAATTACAGTTAAAGGTGAAGTATGGAAGGCTATTTTCTCTCACTCTATGTATCCCTGAGATATTTTATTATATAAAACAAATTTAAAAATTTGGATAAGGATTTGGATAAGGATTCACAGGTCACAGGTTTTTTTTTTTTTTTTGGATAGAATCACTAAACAGAAGTAGGGTCTGTACAATTATGTTGTAATGGAGGGAAAGGTAATAATACTTTTTCTCCTCTTATTAATAAATCAATTACACATTTGTTTTGAGTGTGATAACAGGTAAAGGGTTATAGCAGATAACAGGTAGCAGGTTATAGCGGTGGGAATGGGGAAGCAGTCTACAATACAAAAATGAACTAACTAGGAGTATACTGTGTATCGAGATAATAATTCTAATAAAAGATAAAGTTCAAGTAATAACTAGAACTAAGAAATACCAAAGGTTGGGATAGACATATATAATTAAATTTGAAGATTGTATTGTATAGGGATTATACTGTTTAAGTATGATTTGTTGGAAAACGAATAACGTATGACACATTTTATGTTGGCTTGTTTATTTGTATGATTAAAATGAAAACTAATAAAGAAATTGAAACAGAAATATGGTGGGAGTGTTACCTCTCTTGTCCCATAAACCGTTATTTTAACTTCCGGTCTCAGACAGTTCTATTCTTTTAGCCTGGATGCTAAAAGTTCAGATGCTTGTTTTGACAGACTGAGGTCACGTATTAAATCATTGAGCTCTTCTTGGGAGATCTGCTGGTTTGATGAAACACTTCCTTCATATTCACTTCCACTGCTAACTCCTGGATTACACTCCAAACCCTGTATATCCTCCATGTTGGATACAGGAATATCAGGAAGTGTAGTGAACACTGGTATGGGAACATCGGCACCATGCGGCACAGGTCGTCTTGCTGATACCAAATCAGGATACTCCCAATCGTTTTTCTTGTAACGATTAAAACCTTTTGCATTCACAGCACACAAATACCAATCATTATGATGATTTTTGGGCTCTCGCCATACCATAGGTACATCAAATTTCAAACTTTTCAGTTTTCCATTTTTCCACTGATGGTAGACATTCTACACAAGTTTTGCATACCATTTGGGGAGCCCAATACTTTTCTTGGTCCCCCAGGGTATTACTGAAATATGCAAAATATGCTTGTATCACAAATTTTGTAATGTTTCCAAGCAAAAGCAAAATATATTAGGGTCATTTAAACAACTTCTTGAAAAACTCATATTTATGTAAAAAAAGAAAATGTATGAATAAAAAAAAGGGAAGTGAAAGTTTCATGAAAATAATGCTACATTTAATATATAAAATGCAAAACATTGGTGTAAATAAAGATTGATAATAATATGCTGTGTTAACATTTGTTGTTGGTAAAATGGACTATTCTGATTCCTTTATCACAAGAACTAGAGCCAATTCAATGAAACTGATGTCATTTCTGGATTCAGCAGACCTGAAATACACTAAATATGTTGAAAAATCCTCGGCAAGTGAAAAAAATGTTTTTTGTTGAGCTGTGTTATTTATATATTAAAAGGTATCACTGACACAGCAGGTAATTAAACAGGGCTAAGTGATTACAAGAATACTTTATTACAATTTATATATATATGTATAATGGTTTGGCTTATGTTCCACCTGAAGTTTATATGGAGTAACAATATAAAGTCTGTAGCTGGTTATCATCATAACAAAAATAGGGGTTTTCAGCATCCCAACACACATAGGATATGTCTTTTAACCATCCAGAATTTGAAATATCCTTTCTAGGCTTTTAGCAATATGTTTACATTGCAAATTGTAAATCTTGTTCTACGATTGTATTGGGGAACCAGTTGTGTTCTAAAGCAGATCACCATATGTTAGTGGAAGATGGGTTTATGTGAAACATTGCATAGCTTTGGCAGTGAAAGAATAAAAGCATTTGGTAGTATAAGGACAGGGGCAGGTGCTGTTGTATATATTTCTAGCAAATATATAGCACAAGGGTTAGGTTCTGCTATGCATAATTCCCTCAGTACCAAAAAAGTAATCTAGGGTATGGTTCTCTTAGAAGTGTGGTATGGGCAAAGTGCATACATCCAAGAGTTAAAAGGGCTGCATATAGACTGAGGAAGAAAAAAAGGATAGAGCACCAGAAGCTATGATAGGCAGAACATTACCAGACCTGTTTATGGACAGCTAAGTCATATGCAGTTCTGTCATGGGGAGAGTTAAGTAATGCTGCAAACATCAGCAAGGAGAAGGGGGAAGTAAATTCATTCAGGTATGACAATGGATTATGTTTTTTTCATTGATGTACAGATCTTTAGGAGAATGGATGATGCTCTAAATTTTATTAAGTGGTTAAGGAAAAAATTCTATCAAGGTAAAAGATGGGTGACACAATTCTTAGACGCACAGTACTCATGCAATTGATAGATTTAGTAAAATAGGAGATTTTATGAAAGGAGAGGGACAAAAACAAATTAGCTGAATTTGGCCAACAACAGTACAGCTTAATGCATTAAAGATTAAATTATAGAATCAGAGAGGTAAAATAATTTATGATGTTGAACAGAACAAAATAAATGATATGCCAAATTCTGAGGACTGGATAAGTATTTGCCATGCAGGATTTTGAGAGGAGACTTCTGTCAGAGAACAGTTACCATGTTCTTTGAACAATTCTGTTAAGAAAAAAGTCAGCTAAGGTACTCTCAGATGAATTTTTGAGGTTACTTTGCTTTGCCCATTCTGACAACTACCCCTGTAGGCTCTTTTAATATGCTTCAATGAAGAAAAAACTTGATGATGTTCCAGTGGTGCAGCCCAGGGACTTTCTGTGGTATAAAATAACCAGAGGAGCATGACCCATCGAACCTGTTGGTGGAGAGACAGTAGCAATGTCATCAAATCTTTACTTATAGTCATTTGTTTTTAGTATATATATATATATATATATATATTTATATTTTTATATATATATATATATATATATATATGCAAACCACAGCTGCTTACATTTCAACAGGTACACCAAAACAAAAAAGTGTTTCAAGTCATACAGTTCATATTCTTTAGAAAAACAACTACAGCAAGAGAAAAGGCCTTTCCCCAGCCAGCATGCTCCAAAGTCCTTTGCTCTCTATATAAATAAAGGTTAATGTCAAATATTAGGTGTCCAAGACCCTGATTTAATATTATCCCACCTGAACAGGAAGTGAGAGAAACTCCCTGATAGGGTCACAGACAGTCGAATTATGCAATAGCAAGCATGTAAAGTTTGACTGTTGACTTCACTGTAATCTTTACAATAATTTATCAAAATATATACTTTCTAAAAAAAACAGTTGAATATTCTAGATTCTAGGATAGATCACATGTGTCTAGAAGATGAACAGCAGATATCAGCTCCAATGAAAGAGGTCACACAAGCCGACCCTGTTCTCCTAGGTGTTTGCTCATTTTCCCTTGATCTCTGATACAGCTTCCACATCTACTTCAAATATTTATCAGAGTGTAAAGAGGGCTGTAAGTGCTTTTATACCATTCCCCTAGTCACAGTCGAGGCTTTTTCAGCATAGAAGCCGTGGTTGCTAGGTAACTGGTTAGAAGGTGCTTATGAAGTTGGAATTTTCCCATACTCTTGGAAGACTAGCAAAAGCCTTAAAGTAATATGTAAAGATGTTCACATGGGACTAGCTTTAGAATCCTAAAATGGGATTTTGTATCTAATTAGAAAATTTATACAGATTTATGACAGATGTCTGTGTTAACTCATCACAGTTCAATTTTCATGCAGAAGATGGGCGAGCCTAGGCGCATTAACTGCAACTTTGCCCACTTAAGAATACAGATAGAGAATCGTGCAATGATTCTTTGGCAAATTTGGGTTCAGTGGAAGAAAAATGTGGATGTTTTTAGAAATGCAAACCTTTTAATGAACAAATAGAGTACAGTGGCACAGCAGATCTTCGTCTGAGAGCCAGACCTGTGACTAGCAAGCATGGAAGGAATCCTCCCATTATATTGATCCCAGCATGCTGAGGTGTCCAGATAGCCACAAATTTCCTACAAACAAAAAAAAAAAAAAAAAGAAAAACAGGAAACCACAAAAGTTTCCTGGGACTTTTTATGCATTCCTAAAAACTGACCATATTGACAACTTGAAAAGGATCATAAAATACAATTTATTTAACAATCAATAAAATGTCTAAAACAACTCTATTCTCTGTGTAAGTCTTGCTTATTTGTGTTATTAGCATGTCTACGCATTTCACAGAACACAGTCCACTTCATCAGCATCAGTGAGACGTAAATACAGTGGTTGTCAGATACTGCACTCATTACAGCGAGGTGGTTCTTTCACATAAATGTAGTTATGGCAGACCAAGGATATGACAGCAAAAGCCAAAGTTACACTTTTATATGAAAATATAGAGCTTCATTAGTACTTCTATTGCTTCCAGTTATATTCTACTCTCTCTCCAGTCCAACAACACTCTCCAGTCCAACAAATATCCCTAGCAGAAAAACGATTCCTTAACAGCATCAATACAACCCAGCTTCATCCTAAAGACCAGACCAGCCTCACTGTCTCGCTGAGTGCAATATCTGAGAACCACTGCAAATTTGTCTCACTGTTCTTTATGAAGCGGACTGTGTTCAACAAAATGTGTAAAACATGCTAATAACAGTGAATATAGTTGTTTCAGACATTTTATTGTTTGGTAAATAAATTGTACCTTTCGATCTTTTACAAATTGTCAATATGGTCAGTCTTTAAGAATGCCTAAAAATCCCAGAAAACTTTTTTGGTTTACTTATATCCCTTTTTTTTTTGTAGAATAAATTAAGGATGTGGCTAAATAAATAACTGATCGAAAAGTGGAACTGCCTTACTTTTCTTGTTAGCCACAAATGTCACTGCAGAACCCTCTCTGAGCACTGAAAGAGAGATGTTATGCCTTGAAACCTGTACATGCCAAGTACAGATACAGATAGAGATGGATAAGAATCCCTGTCAAGTTTTAATTGTTCTTTGTGTCCCTGAAATCTAGATTCAAAATTTTATTTGTCTTGGATAACAATGGCACTGGAACAGAAGATGAAGATGGGAAATCCAACATTTTTCAGTTGTCTCTGGAACTAGCGATCACATGAATCTTTAATAAGCACTGTATATTTCCTCATTATTTCTGTTGTTTTTTGAGATAGGAAGAGAAGAGAAATCTACCCAAACACAAACAACAAAAAGTATACCCTTCTCTCTAAAAAACTAAAGCCCTTTTCTTGTATTTTCTTTTAGGTACACTGCATGGCACCTTGCATGAGAGTTATATGATTAGTAGCTGCACAATGGCTAAATAGAAGAGTCAAGGGAGCCCGGATCCTTCACTGCTTAAGGAAAGCATTGTATGAGCTAAGTGTGTCCTAATGTAAAACTATGCTGTGTGTATTACATGAAAACTATTGCAACAAACTCCACACATCAGACTTTAATGTTCAAGTGTTTTCAGTGCTTTACTGTACCTTGCATCCAAGCTTAGGACAAAAATGAATGACTATAATGTCATGGCACTTTTTGCATCAATATTGCCACCTACATTTGCTACACAGTCTAATGAATATGAATATATAATTTGAATCAAAGCTATTTTGTTTTCTCTTCAGATAAGAATTTTTTAAACAAATGCAGTAAGGTAACTGCCAGCATTTACTATGAAAACAAAGAAAAGTACAGATTCAGAAAATCCAAAAAGATCAAATAAAAGATGATGATAAAAATAATTTTATAAAATTTTATAAAATAGGTGAGTGATTAGCTGAAAAAAATTAAAAATAATTCTCTACACAAAGCAAGACTGGGAAGAATTGTGCAGTACAGTAACTTCACCTGCTGTCCAGGTTCAGAATTGGGACTTTATATAAACAATATTTGCTGTTTTGAAGAACAATAGGTATTGTATATTATATTGTATTTATTCAATTCTAGATCTCTCAACATTATTTTCCCGATGAAGTGGCACTGACCATGGAACACATCAAGACACCCTCCAATGTTGTGAGACGCTAGCTCTAATGTTGTGGGACTGTTGGCTGGTAAACCATTTGATATACGATGGTCCAATCTATGAGCAATTATGATGTTCAGATTGCATGTTAAGACAAATGACATAATCTTTTATTGGTGTTTTAATATTTTCTAAATAAAAAGTTTTTGTTATTTGATTTTATACTTGTGCCAAATAAGTCCCCTTTCTTTCTGCATATTTTGAATTTCGAGTTTAGCATAACCAACTGTTTGTTGGGATGCAAAGGGAGGATTAATTGTCTAGGAACCCTGATGCGTTTTGCCAAAGAGGCTTCCACAGGGGAGATAGAGACGGATTTAAATTTTTGAAGATCCAGAAAGGTTGGTATGGATAAAAAAAAGTTGAGACAAGAATTAGGAGGTAATGAGGAGCTGATAAGTCAGTATGAAATTCCATGGAGCTCCCATAGATGGAGGAAGGATGGGAGTTATTTCCTTTACAAATTGCCCGTATCTGGATTGAAGGGAGCACTGCTGGGAGTTGCTGCAGGGTAGGGGCAAAAATAGTCCAAAATGTTCATCAAAAAAAAAAAAAAGTTTCTGTTTTGTTTTGAATGGCATTGCTAAGAGTTTTAGTTTTTTAGAATTTACTTCTTTCTTACAGTTTTTATTTCAATAGGTTTTTAATAAAACTTGTTTGCATAAATACCAAATAAACAAACAACTAAATAAATACAAATCTGAGAAGAAGGTATGTATAAAGATTAGGCTTAATTAACATAACGGTAATACAGAGTTTTCATTTTTTGATGTAACTATACATGAGCATAAAACAAGAAAGTCAGACTCTGTACCAAGGTGTTCACCAGCAAAAGAAAAGAGATAGTCAAGGGGTGAGGGGTACCAAGGAGTAAGACAGGGAATGGGGGGAGTAGGGGGGAGGGTAAAGTGTCCACTTCAGGGAGGAGTTGGAGACGAAGAATTGTGAGAGAGCCATGGACCCCAGGTAAGCTCAAACACATGAGGGGTGTCTTTGACCATGAAGGTAAGTTTATAATTTATCATGATCCGGTTGAGTTTAACCGATAGAGACATCATCGATATGGCCTTCCATGCTCAGGCCAGGGTAAATCTTCCAGCCAGAAGCATATAGTTACAGAATTTTTTGGTATACTTGGTCAATGGAAAATCAATTTTACTCAGCAGGGCACATTCCGGACCAATAGGGAGGGGGGAATAATAGAAGAAAGGAGGTGAAACAACTTCTTCCAGAATTCTTGCCCCACCGAGCAGGACCACCATATATGTTTCATATCACCTAGTCCACCACAGCCTCTAAAACAGGTGGTGGTGGGGGTGAGAGGAGCCAGGGAAGCATTTAGCTAACTTAGTTGGGACCAAATACCAACATAACATAACCTTATAGTTCATTTCAACCAAAATAACATTGAGTGAAACCTTGGAAATGTTGCGAGCAATCTCGATCCACTCTTCCAACTCCCAAGTTTTATCCAAGTTTCTTTCCTAGGCTTTCATAGAGTAATTTAAAAGAGGGGGTTGACAGTGCTGAGTACAGAATTGAATTCTGGCCCACTGAGTCTCCTAAAGATTTAGAAGTACTCTCAAGTGGCGTTTTACAGTAAGTAGGGGAGCATTGGGACATTTTGGAGCGAATAAAGGAACTAGGGAATAATGGATAGCTTTTGAAACTTTGAATAGGTTGAGTAAGGATATTAACTGAGACATACAATATCATCTGCGAAAAGTGCACATTTATTTTCTACTCCTTTGCAGAGTATACCTTTAACATCAGGGCAGAACACAGGGCTATGGCTAGAGACTCAGTGGCCAAAGCAAAGAGCAGGGAAGAAAGAGGGCAACCTTGCCTGGTACCTTTTTTAGAAGATAGATAACCCCCTAGAGAGACCTTTGTTTCAGGAGACCTGTATAGAGTGGACACGATCCTCAAAAACTCACCTCCAAAATTCAGGCGGCTCAGTATATACACATATATATAAGTAGTCCCAAAAGAGACTATCAAACTATTTTTGAAGGTCTAAAGATAGAAGCATAGTTTTTCTGTTTGAACTGTCTCAATTAGCAGAAACAGCAGAGATCAAGTCAATCGATCACCTGGTTTGATCCGGAGCCTGGCGGAATGGAATGAAACCCACTTTATCAGGATGAATATATTCACTATATGAATATGTCAGGTAGGAATTCAAGCGAACAGAAAAAATTTTGGTGAAGATTTTGAGATTACAAATAATGACAGGGATGGGGCAAAATTTAGAGACAGAGGAGAGGCCTTTACCTGGTTTGGGGATCACACTAATATGAGCTAAATTGGCTTCCCCACATAAACACTCCCCCTCCCTTAAGGCATTAAAGTAGCCCACCAGATGGGGGCCCAACTTAGTTCAAAATTTTTGGTAAAACGCATTGGAGAAGCTGCCTGGGTCTGGAGTGCTATTTGTCTTGAGGTGTTTCATCAACTAAAGAGTTTCTGTTTTCCTTAGAGCTTTTATGCACTAAAATGAACAGGAGAAAGGAGGGATCAACCCAAGAGGGACAAATGTAGCAATACTGATGCTCCACACATAAAGACCAGGTTCTGTTCCAGCAACCTAGTAAAAAAAAATGTATTCATTAGGTAAAGAGCATAGTAAAGAGCCCAAATGCAGATCTGCGGGCATGCATCAGTGACAGGTATACTGACATTCTGCAGACCCAGATCATGGAGGATCGTTACTCAGGACAGAGGATGTTGATGAGAATGATTCTTGTACAGTGTACCCATTGGAGAGCCCTTTGTAAGAGCAAGTTGTCAGTAAGCAGGTAAGTAATTAAATGAGGATTAGCTATAAACAGTTGACAGAGGTTGACTATGTGTGTGTGTATTTATGCTACAATGTTTTCCCAAACCTAAATAGCATTCCATAGATATTGCATACAATTAAGTTTGCTTTGTCTGTCAGGAGAATTGTGTTTTGGAATCCCAAAGAAATGGTAAACTGACACTCAGATGTTTCAACATGAAAACTTTAGGCACCTCTAGTCTACTTAAAATGAAGACTATAACTGGTCAGCTAAGACTGAGACTAAAACAATTTTTTTTCTATAAATACCTTTAATCACTTGCTCTCAGGTAGGCTCTTCTCAGGCAGTTTGCTTTCCCCGTTTTGTCGTTCACTGTTTTTCTGAGACAGGCGGGTAGACATGGTGGCCGCTGTCGCCACAGCCTTGAAGCTGCGCTTGCGTTTCTGCACGTTCTGCTCAGGATGGAAGAGTATGATGTAAACCTTGGGTACATAGAGCATTCCAAGGGAGACTGAAGCACTAAGACTCATCGATACTGTCAAGGTGGTTGTCTGGATATAGATCTAGGTAGGTGAGGTAAAAGAAGAAAATTTTACTTCACTGCTGAATGTAGAACAACTGGGACTGTGAAATGATTCCAGCCAATGGAAACACACTGGATAATGGCTCATGATATGGACAAGACCTGCATAATGAAAAAATTGATTTCAAACAAGGTGTTTTCCACAGAACACAGGTGAATAGGCACAAGCATAAAGTGTGTGGTCATGTTACAGGATGAAATACCAGTGAATAGCACAAAATGAGCTGTTGGCATGAAAAAGTGCAAGAGTTGTATTTCTTTCACCTTCTCTGCAGACTGTGCTGTACCAAAGAATATGGGTACAAAGGCCAGCCAGACAATACAAGTTGTGTACATAGTGAAGCCGATTGGTTTGGCCTCATTGAAGTTCTCAGGTACTCCACGGGCCTTCACTGCATATACAGTACAGGTGACCATAAGAAGGATGGAGTACATTAAGCAGCTGACTAAGGACAAGTCAGACATGTCACATTTCAGAACACCCCTAGCTAGCTCTGGGTTGGGTGTTCGCTGTTCCTCATAGTCAATCACACTGTGTGGAGGCAGCACTGCCAGCCAAATGGCTGTACCCACCAGCTGTACAGAAATGAGGCTGAAAGAGATGACCAACTGAGAAGCTGGACTAATAAAACGTGGAGGAGTTACTGAGCGCTTTCCCTGCTCAAAGATGCGGTAGATCCTGTTAGTTTTGGTCAGGAGGGCGGCGTAGGAAATACACATGCCAAGACCAAGGAAAAGCCGTCGAAGAGCACAAACTGCCACTCCAGGTTCTGCCATCATCAGGAAGGTAATTGCATACATTAAAAAGAGCCCAGTGAGCAAAACATAGCTTAATTCTCGTCCAGAGGCCCGCACTATTGGAGTATCATTAAAACGTATCAGGGTGCCGACCACAAAGAGGGTACTGAGTATACCTAGGATTGACAAAAAAAGAGGCAGTATGGCCCATGCTGAATGCCACTCCAGTTTTACAATTGGTGTTGGACGGCAAGCAGTTCGGTTGACATTCGGTCGCATGTCGAAAGGACAAGCCTGGCAGTTGAAGTCATCCAGCTGGTACTGGTACCCATCACATAGTTCACAATGCCAGCAGCATGGCACCCCCTTTACCATTTTCTTCCTCTCTCCAGGTTGGCAGGGAAGACTGCACACAGATGATGGAATATCAGGCTGCCCACCAGACCACTGCATCTCCTCAATCTGAAGCAGCAAAATTGAAAAATCCACATTAGTCTTAAGAAGATATGTGTAAATGACAGCACATTGTAGCTACAAATACACATTATTTCCATTTGTGTTTTTTTTTTTTTTTAAAACATTGGCTTAGTTATCTTAAAGTTGTTGGTGATCGTATAGTGTACTAAAGGCAAGCCAAAGAACAGAATATGAATAAGAGAAAAGGAAGGAAGGAAGGGAAAGGGAAAACCTAGAAATTAAAAAAAAGAACAAATTGTAAATTAAATTTACATAACTTATATTTACATAAATCATGGGTGCATTAAAACCTAAAAATAGGTTCCTCTTGTTTGTTAAATATACAATTAAAAGAATTATCTGTTTAATAACTGCAAAAAAATAATGTTGGTTTTGCACAAAATATTTTGGAGAAAGGGGTTGAGGTTTAGAGGAGTAAAGAAATGTTTGGGCTCTTTGTAATGCATTAGAAATAAGTAGCATAAATAAGTAGTAATAACAAGGATGACATATCATGCTGTGAAATTTTTAGGCAAAAACACTAGTGGGCATTGACCAAGCAAATTAGTGACACATTTGGAATCCAATCAGCATGCCTCTTATTTATCAAACGTCTCTGCAATAAGTCTCTGCAATAGGTGTTTTTGCAACCCATGCAGGTTAATTGCCCCTAATGGGAACAGATTTTCAAAGTACATTACAGATTTATTACCCAACATAAGACCAATTTTCATACTAAACTGACATATAATTAAAAAGTAGTCAAGGTTCATCACAGTAGCAATGCAGCTTCAGCAAATCTAAAAAAGGAATTTATGACTAAAGCTTTAACCTCCTATAACTGTACATCTAAAGCATGTTTTGTCTCATAGCTTGTGTTTAGCATAGTCTAGCTGTGTGACAAAATTGATATATGCTCCCCACTGTGTTGTGAAAGAAGACAGAAGAACACTATATTTCTAGCACATCAAGAGTTATTTTTCTGAACTGTCATTATTTTAAAGTGATAAATTAATGTTAATGTATTGCAGTTTTGGATTGTTAACATATGTTTTACCTGAACTGTAAATTGGAAATATATATATTTACTGCTTTGTAAATACATTCCTAAGAGAGGAAAGGGTGTCTAAAATATATCTAAACAAACCAACTGTGATTTTAAAATAATTATCATTTCATCTAACAGGTTAATTCTTACATTAAGTCGTAGGTACTCTGTCCATTGTCCAATCACTCTGTAGGAAGGAGCAGAAGCATTGGTCATCTGATACTGGAAAATGTCATACCGGCCTGGAGCGTCTCCATTTTCATTAAACATCACTGGAGTTCCAGCACTTCCTGAACAGAGAAAAATGTGAGGTGTTTTTCCAACAAATCATTTCATAATGTATACAAATCCTAATTACAAGGTAAAAGGTATAAAAAAAATCCCAATACCTGTTTCGGCTTGGAACAACAACAGAATTGCCCTTACCATTGAAGTTAACCCTACGTATATACTGTAATAGCAGTCGTCCATCAACGGGATCCATTCTGTCACAGACCCCAATGTTTCCCTGGCAGAGATCACTGTGCATACTGTGTAACGCATGAGCCATCGCATACACTGCATCAATGACAAACTGCACTTTTCCCTCTTGTTCATAAGTTGAGTCTCTGCTTATCCTTTCCTCCCCTGTAATACAAAAGTTCAAGTCAGCACAACTTAATACCTTAAAATTCCTATCATGTAAAACAATGAGAACAAGTACATTTGTTTTCAAATGCCAAAAATTCCAATATTGTGACTGCAGTTTTACCTGCAAAGTCAGCGTACTAGGTTCCTTACTTATACCATGGTAAATGTAACTGGAACTAATAGAATATGTTGTTCCATGTTGCACAGCACAATCTGGCAGCAAGGACAGGGGACTATGTGAGATGCTTAATTTTAATCTGCTATTGAGGTTTAGACTGTGTTATTAAGTGAGGAAGCAAAGAAATGAAAAAGCGGAAAGGAGATACCTACCAAAACTTTAGTATATGGGAGCTTTATTCATGGATTTAATTTTGTCTGACAAATTCACTTACTAAAGTTCATCCTATAATTGTACACATTAAAAATGTAGCATTAAAAATTATATATAAGGATCTCTGTCTACCTGCTACAACTCAGTTAGTATAAAATGGAAGTAATATAAGCAGAAACCTAAACTTGATCAGCTGTAGGATCCATTTAGGACTTTGAGTTTAAGTAAAATGCAATTACAAATTGAATTTTTAAATTCAACATTTGTTAAATCCTTTTTCTTGGGGCCCAATAAGGGACAGAGGAAAACTTTAGATTATACTGCTAGCTATAGAAGGACAAAAAATACTGTAGGTCATCCCAGGATAAGCTATCAACAAGCCACAGTTACATAGCAATTCAGTACCAAGAGCATGATCAAAAAACAGAGGGATGTGACCTGTGTCCCTGAATAAACATTAAGAAAAGGCTTATACTTTGTGTAAAAAAAACTATGTTCTTCTTCTTTCGTTGAGGGACACTGTAAGTCTTTAAATTTCAAGACATCCATACACTGTGCAACTGAAAGGTAGGTAACACAGGAAACAAAATGCTTACAGGCCCAAAAGAACAACAAACAAGTGTTGGGAATCACACAAATACAAAACAAATACAAAACCACATCCAGACAATGGTATGGGGTGTCCTGGACAAGGTAGAAAAAAAAGCACTGGGCTGCAAATCCTCATGTCCCTGTGCAGAAAAATAAACATTTTTTTGTAAGATGCAGCTGCAAATGTAGACAAGGGCCTCATAGAGTAACTCCAACTTGTGGGTGAGCATAGAGAAAGAACCAGTTTAGTTTCTATGGGCAGATGTACAATCAGAGATGGTTACATGAGAGAGTCCAAGTCCAATGGTCCTAAGCAAGAAAAATAAAATTAGGAGGGCAACACTCTCTGAAAAAGTATAGAATGAGCTGAATCCCTTAAATGTTCCGAAATGCAGATGCTGGTCCCGACCCAAAAACAGGAAGTAAAACATTTGTTCAACTCAAAAAGTTGTGGGGGTCAAAGCCTGAGGACACCAAGTGAGGTACATCTTCCATAACCAATGTTAAACCAATGTTAGAATTAGATGCCCTATCCCTCATCTATCTGGGGTTGGCGTGCCACATCTGCCTGGAACAGTACAGATAAAGGAGGATCACTGGAATGCCCTCCATATCAATGCTGCAAAACAGAGGGGGAATATGTGTCAAGGCAGGAAAGGCATTGATGAAAATGTACTGATCTCACAGAGCCACCACAACATCCACTGCCTTAGCTAGTTAAACCCTCTACCTGAAAGCAAATCAGGTTATGAGGCCAGGAGGTCCCCAGTCTGTGACACAAAGACTAATTTACAGTAGTGATGGGAGGCTCCTAATTAAAACAAGAGGTGCTATAAAAAACAGTATGTACAAATTTGTACATTACATACTCTTGACCCCTGTCCCTGTCTTTCTGTATTACAAATGTAGATTTTATTTATTCATACCTCTTTAAGCTCTTGTGTCTTATCCTGTGCAATTTGGCTACAATCAGCTTGCTACATACAACATCATCTTTCCTATCATTACACCAACCCTAGTGGTGTCAGTGAGGCTCCCAGCATTAAAACGTTTGAAATCCACTGTCCTTGGACACCAGAAAAAAACTTATAATTTTGTTTTGCCTGGCAGTATTGAATCCTCTTGTAAGAAGTATAACCATTTGGTAAAGACTTTTTTCCCTTAGTAAATGAGAAAAAAAAGAAATTGGGCTTTCTGCATTTTAGTGGAGTTTCCAGACACCAAATTAAACATTTGGTACTACAAGTAAAACACAACAAATTTCACACCACAGAAAAGAAAAACAAACTAACTGCATATAACCAGCCTGTACATTGGATATTATATATATATTTACAGTATATACTATAGGTATAAAACAATAAAGCATTTTAAAAAAAAATATGACAAATAAAATTCATTACATATACAGTTTACCATCCTCAATATACATTGTAAGCATACCAGTGCACTTTCGTCTGGAATCCTCTTGAGAAGATAGAGACCTGGTCAGTTTGCATTTAAAATCATCTTCCCAAAACTCTGCAAACCAAATATTGCGTCGGTTGTTTTCCAGCGTTCGGCTGATAAAATACTGGTCAAACCCTAAAACATAGACAAATGTGGCTGTGACTTGTTGAGAGCTATACCACTGACCATCAAGATGTTTGCATTAAATCAACTCACCATCAATTGAAGCTCTTTTAGGCAGGATAGTTACAGCCCCTTCTGCAACTTCTTCCAGTCCCAGGACAGGAGATGTCTTGGATCCCCAGCTATCAGATCCTACCCACAAGAAATGACCCGTCTGGTTGGCTCTTTGAGCTGCATCTAAAACACTCCTACCAGCAGCAAGAACATTTGCAGTCAACAGCATATAACATTAGGTGTGTTCAGTTTCAAACATTTAGATGAAACTATTACTAACTTACAAACTATTTTTGTTTTTAAGAAATTATATAACATATAAAACCCATGGAATAATTAGCCATTTGACAATTTAGTGTTAATAAATATTATTTATTGGATCTGTTCATTGAAAATTACCATAACATAATATTATGATGCCAGAATTTATAAAACTGCCATAAACATGAAAATGGCAACAGTAGTAGGATATTTCTATTTTTCCAGCCCTATAATAGGTTTACTGAATTCTCAGTTTGCAGGGAGCATTCTTGTACTAATGTCTAAAAGAATGCTAGGGGACAGAATGTTTCATTAGAACCATAGGATAAGGTGATTATTTGATTTTCTCACTTTAATACTCAGTCAGTACAACAGAATGGCCCATAATGAAATTTATAAAAATGTTAGCGTTTTGCTGTAGCTAAAATAATTAAAAGGTGGATATGTGTTAAGAGAAAAGAAAAGTGTGGGAATATTCAGTTTGAATAACATATAAAAGCAATTAGGATCTTCAAGGTTGGAAAGAGAAGAAAGAGTGTACAAAAGAGTGTACAAAGAGGTGCACTAAAAAAGAAAATATTTGCAAAGTATTCTCACTTGATGTCATCCTCATTGGCAAAGATAATGATGCCACGAGCATTAGGGGTCTCTAGTAGCCTTCTTATCACCTTATCAAATTCTCCAGGTCGTGGCTCCCGAGGAATCTTAATAGACTGAGCAATACACACTCCTCCTACACAATGAGAGTAACATAAAAAGGAGAACTTATGTACATCAGGTTTTAAATTGTTTAAAAAGAAATGTTAATATAACTAAAATGAAAAACCCACCAGCTTCCCGGGAAATCTGTATAAATGCTTCAACTCCACTCTCCCCATAGTTGCCCTCAGATGCCAACGTGGACACATAATTCCATCCAAGAGCTTTGACAATATCCACCATAGCCTGAGCCTGGTAGGAATCTGGTGGCACCACTCGGGAAAAGAAGTCATACCGGTTGTTGTCACTGAGTTCTGGAGCTGTTGATGCATAACTTACCTGAGGAATCTAAATGGCATATTGATTAACAATTATTTTCTGTTATTAGATATTACTAGACATTGAATATTTTTCATGATACAATAGACAATCAACCAGTAACCGTTCATATACTAGCACAGAGAAACCTTTGAAGGAATGGCTACACCTAACAATACAGACATGAAGGTCTTTTCATAATAAAATTTTTCAAAGGCAAGAGCCAGCAGCTATGCATCAAAGCTAGAAAATAGACTGCAGCTTCTCCAGGATGGAGAATTATTCATTAACATTGTAAAATATTAAAAATAATTTCTAAATAGGCTTTTTAAAGACTATTTACCTCAAAGGGACTAGTGAACCGAACCAGATAACCACATCTTATCTTTCTTAGGGACTCCAGTGGCTTAAATTACCCTCAAGGAAAAAAATCCTCAGGAAGCGCGCACTGGTGATGAACAAAGTACAAAACACAATACAAACATCTTTACAAATCCCTACGTATCTGTAGAATTTTTGTATTAGTAACTCCAGTGCTGTTTTGCTACTTTTATTATGCCAAATATTCGATTTATTGTATAAAAGGAAAAAAAATGTGAGCTCACTTCTCTATTCATTTTACCATGAAGCTTTGAACAAAGGAGCACTATGATTTAAAAAAAGAAAAATCATAAAATATATATTTTATTTTGTCTTGACAGAGCTGAAAATTGGAATGGAGATATCCTACCACAGGAGTCTTTAGGAGATATAGGAGGTTGATGGGGCAGAAAACATATAAAAATAATACAAACATTTTGGGTAGAAGGTATCATTAAAAATTTTTGCATGACATACAACAGAGATCTACTTCTCCAACCTTAAAGGAAAATAAAGAGTTAAGGATTCTGGAAAGACACATATTAAAATGTCTAAAAATTAATCTGTGATGGTAATAAAATGAGGTTTGATGAGTCTAGAATCTCTAACTTTTATTGGCAACATAAAAAGATGAATCCAATAAATCATGCATTAAAATCACAGTTCTTTGTTCAGGGTATTCTTTCTAAAGCTCAATAATCTTTCAATATGAACCCTGAGAAGCATTACTTATTATTAGTTATGAATTGCAATCAATCCGTGAACAATTTAAAGCATTAGAGGGTTATCACTGTTCTGACTATTAAAGGATAGTAAAAATATACCTCAATATAGATATGTTATACCATGTGTAAGCAGAGTTTTTATGATGCTGTAAGCCTCATGGATAATGGATCTAAAATTAACAATGGTTGTTTTTCAAGCCATCCCAGTAGTTATACATTAAGGTATTTTTATGTGTCCTAAGAGGTGTGTTGTCTCTGCCAGTGATCATGAAAACCAAAGAGGAAGTCACTGACACCCCTAAGTACATGATCCTTCCCTTTTTATAAAGGCACTGTGCTGGACTTCGTCTTCTGTTTCCAAAAGTTCTACAAATCATCATTTGTGGTTGTTACGTCTAGCACTGTTCCTCTAATACAATGTCTGTTTCCCATAAGGAATGGATTCCAACCCTGGCCATTGCCTGCCAGTCATCAGGCACACTTTACTGCAAAATGCATTAGCTTACCAACTAATCAACCACCCAGATTAATGCACTTTGTTCCCTTCACTGTTTATTAGTTTACCCTTTTAGGAATGCCTTATTTTTATGTGTTTGCTATTTTATATATTTCATATACATATGTTTTTTTTTTTTTTTTTACTCAGACTAGTAACTATCTACGAAAGAAAACATCAGAGCGCTGAAAAGAAAATCAGAAGTCTGGAAAAGATAGACTATCATAGGTGAACCATAGTGATCCAGCAAACTTGTCATGAATGTGGTCCACGATTTTAAACGTTGAGCAATTACAGCAAATTAATTTTAAGGAATCCACTCCAGGTTTGCTAAATCTCTCGTTATATACAATCTTCTAAAGTCATGGAGAGTTTTAATAAATCAGGCACATTGATGGTCATTTTGGTTAAATTTGGCAGATAGATAGATAGACTATCTTTGAGGGTGGAATAGTAAAGCACAACTCCAACATCACTACTAAACAAAACAAAAAAAAATGAATGTAAAATAGCAATAAAACAGCTGCTCTTCAGAACATGTATATTTTAACCAATTTAGAAAAACAAGAACTGACAAAAATGACACCATACTCAAACCATTATCATGTATATCTGATATTAAAAAAAAATATTGTTCTTCTAAATAAACCAAAGTAGGAATTGCATGCATTTACCAACAAACATCCTGATAAATTCTGAGATAATATTTGTCCATTATCTGTAGTTAACCCACTCAGACTATCTTTGATCTGACACATGAATAAAATCCAAAGCACATCACGCTGCGGGTTGGTGTCATCAACCACCTACATAATCTCTAACCTTGCATACTGCCAGTGTAGCCCAATAGAAGCTTTACAATTTTAATTTGATTACTGTGAGCATTTCTGGCCTAAATCATTGCAAGGTCTCTGTTATGACACACAGATAATCTGTGATTTGGCACACAGGCTTTGCTTTCTAGCCAGAAAATAAATGATGTCATTATTGCCAATAAGTGCAACTACATTTGGACTTGCACAAAATAAACAACAGCAGGGTATAATCATCTCTAGAACAGTAGCTATAAGTAGTCTTAAGGAAGTATGATCATGTCTAGACTAACATGGGATAAACGTCTCCTGTTTTACAGTCTTAAGCTACGTACACACATCCAATGGTTCTCGCCCGATAATCGGCTCAGGGCCGATATCGGATGAGAATCTGGTGTGTGTACAACTCCTGTCGTTCCTAATGCAAGGGAAGGGTGAGAGCGTGCAGCAGGATGCCGCTCTGTCGTTCTCCCCCTCCCCTCTGCATAGAGCAGAATGGTGCTGTATGTACATGAAAGGATCATGAAAGATCCTTTCCAAGGACTTTATTTGCACGTGTGTATGCGGCTTTAGAGTTCTCAGTTTTATAGGGCTTGTGGCACCATTGATACTAGGACAGCCTTAAAGAGAACAAGAGATTGAGTCATAGAATTTATATAAATACTCAGATATAATTACTATATAATAATAAAAATAAACTAATTATTATATAATTATTGTAACACCATATAAACATAAGAGAAGTATGTTACTCAAAGGATATTTAATGTGCACACATGTACTTGCCTTGGAGGAACCATGTATACAGACCTTAGGCTGAATGTCATTCTACCAAATACTGCATTGTACCTAGCAGTTATTTCTTAGTACAGGCAGCTTGTTACATTTTTTTTATCACTTCAGTTTCACATGAGATCTTACAGCCATAGTGCCTGACCACTTTCTACCCACTTTGATTGTAATATTCTCTGATAATTCTCTGATAGCAGAAGTGATTCTTGCTATTTCTGTTTCTCTAGTTGCATTGTCCCTTATGTCAAATACATAACTGAGCTAAAAGGAAAAGAGCCTTTTATATTGGTTTTAGCACATCTCATCATCTATGCCTATCGGAAACTGGAATATTAATGGTTTATTACAGATGCAGCTAGAATTAGATACAAGCTACAAGTTACATAAATACCATCTTTGTTTATTATTATAGTCAGATGTAGGGCAAGTATCTGCAATAAGGCACAATGAAACCAGTTAGCTGTAAATACAAATTAGTCAAGCTTTTGAATAAACACTAAAAGGGGCATTACCAGTTATTGTTAAACACAACCAATTCTCCACCCTTCCTGTTCCTAGAGGTATCAATTACACCGGAACATGACTGTGCTCCCCACTCTACCCACAAGGCTCCCCTCTGTAGCACCTATCAGGAAACCCACTATAAATTGCATCCTGGATGGTCCAAGACTGCAGAGGGATCAAGCTGAAGATACCTTGCTACATATCTCATGGTCATGCCCATAATTATAGTTTTCCAGGACCAGGTAAGTCACATCACACAATCCCATAATGGATCCTCCTTTTGGGTAACCCACAAACTGCTAATCCTATGTTTAAACCCCTTTATCAAAAATTTGTTTCAAATTTTATTTCAAGGACAAGTTTAAGAGCTTGCCCTACCTTCATTAAAAAGACAGTTCTTTGACTCTCTTTTACACTAGAAAAAAACCACATCTCAAAACTGTACTACTATGCCAAAACACCTACACCAACAAAGGCTGTGCAAAGAAATTCTTCAAAATATGGGCAACATGGCTGGACAATCACAACTTTTATAACATTTTCACACTATCAACATGAACATTTTTCCCCTTTTTTCACTGCTCACTTAACACATCTGTTGCATACTGGTTTATGAAAGCGCTCTAAGACTGAATAGGATAGACTATCATGGGGGAACCTGGGTTATCAAATAAAACTGGAATAGATTTCCTAAAAATAATCTGCTATCAGTTGCTAAATGTTTTAATTCCTGAACCAGATTCATTCCTAGGTTCACCCATGATATTCTAGCTTCTACAGCATTGGAGAAGCTTTAAAAATCAGGCCTTCGCATCTATGTCTTTAGACTCCACTGCTTGTACATAGCCATAAAAACAAATGAAATATTTATGTTAGTAGCCTAATTAACCACCCGACAGTTAAACCCGACCTTGGTTCGGGTTTAAAAATTTTGCTAAAATCGATAAACCTGAACTTTGTCGGGTGGTTAAATCCCATCACTTACCTGGTCCCCGCTGTGATGATCCGTTCTGTTCCAGCATCGATCTCTAAAAAAAAGTACTCACCTTCTCCCCGCAGCTCCTACGGAGACGTCTTCTGTCTTCAGTCTTCATCCGGCGAGTGCAGTGACGATCTCCGGGGTTTCCCGGTGACGTCGCTGCATGCGTCGGTGCGGGCGGGAGGTGGGGCGGGAAATTCAAATCACTTTGCATTGAACTCAATACAAAAAAGCTGTATTGAGTCCAATACAAAGAAATCCTTTTATATTATATATATATAATTGTATTATATATATATATTATATAAGCTACTGTACAGATACATTACATTATACACTATTTTTTTTTTTTAAGATTTTTTTTAAAGATTTTTTTTTTTGTTTTATAAAAAAAAAGTTAATATTAAATTTTGGACATATTTCGGTGAGTTATGCGGTAATTCGGTGAATTATAAGTAATTATTGAGTAATTCGGTGAATTATAGCCCACAATCTAAAATACATTTCCATGCAAAAAATTAACACTTTTTGCATGGAAGTTTGGAAAGAATTAGAACACCCGGCATTCGCGTACGCGTCCCTCTGCGATTCCTGATGATGTCCGTGAGTTCGCCCGTCGATGGGGGTCGTAGCGGGAAGTTAAAATATTTTGTATTGGATTCAATACAAAGTCCTGTATCCAATCCAATACAAAATAATACAAAATATTTTTATGTGGTTTTGTCTATAGGTATGTGACGTTGGACTCTGTTTTAAAATTTACCACACTAAGGAGGTGTTTTAGAAAAATATATTACTATACAGTATACCGAATTATCGCATTTTCAGTATTTTTCATTTATTTATGTATTCTTGTTTAAGCTGATTTTTGTGTCTTTTATTTAATTTTATTAAACGTAATTTTTTTTTTTTTTTACATGATTGTGTTTTTCAAACATATTTTATATTCATGATATCTACTAGAACTCTGTTCGGACATATTTCTGTAAGTTACAGGTCTACAGTTTAAAAAAAAAAATTTCATGAAAAACAGTGTACAGCTTTTGGTACAGAAATCTAGACATCAGTGTAACGCCCAGGTGGTTAATACAGCAGAAGCCTGTATCTCAGCCATTGGAAGTCCATGTCCCTCCAACATTGAGCCGATGGTTTGCATAAACAAATGAGATCATGTTAATGGTTGAAGGTGCACATAGACTGCTAAAGCCAGTCAGCACTGACTTTCATAGTAGCACAATAAATATGAATGCTTGGATTGGTTTTATATTTGCATTTAAACTAAATGAAAGGGAATTGTTGCTTTTCTTGGGAGGAAGGTGTGTAACTTTCTAGACTTCATTACAGGTTTTGTAACCCATCCAACCAAAGTTCTCCAGTGCTTTTTAGCTCTGAATCCTGATTACTGATGAAACAATTCTTATCTTTCAGTTATTTAAAGGAAATATGAGAGTAACAAGGATAATAGTTTGAATAATCAGAAAAACAAATTTAATTTTCCTTATTGCCTGTCTGGACTGTAAAGTACACCGCTACAGATGCCAGAAAATATTAAAAAAAAATGCAAAACACAAAACAGGCTATCCTTTAAATATTTTTCCCTGGAGTCTAGCTTTAAAATGCATCTCTAGGGCTTTAAAGCAAAACTCCAGTCCTTCTCTTATATCTACTGCACAAACTCTTATGGGGAATCAGTGAACCGACACTGACTAGAGGAGATGAGGAGACATCATTATGATATGTAGTCCTTTAAAATCTAAGGGTAGGTTCTAACTTTCTTCAGGATCGAGCGATCCTAAGTTGTTTCCCATGACTGGCATCTTGCCAGCCTCTTTGTCACTCACATCACAGTGCTGGTTCTTTAAAAACCAATGTCTACAGATTTGACAGCTGAGGCAGTGAATGAAACTGGTATCGCTCACTATTCATGTCGGCCCCTATTAATTCTCTACGGAGCTGCCAACAAGAGAAGCTGCATGTAGCTTCTCCAAAGGGACAGCAGTTCCCTGGCGCAGTAAACGCAATGCAACCTCCCCGCCAGTGTGAACATGGCCCAAGAGGACCCCTGTCACTGTACAGCAAATAGCAAGTACTTACACCATTCAGGCAGTAATGTCAACCCCAAGAACAAGTTCCTACATCTCCACCTTAAGTAAAGGGAAAGACTCAAGACTGGTCATCTGACAATGAATTTAGGTATTTAGGAATTTGTGTATTTTAGGCCTCTATGTATGTTTTTCTTTTCTTTTTTTTTTAGGACAGTGATAAGTTAGAAGGGAAGGGAGGATAGAAGGTGAGAACAGTTTTAAATCCCCCTAATGTAATATAATCCACTGCACATGTGAAATTGTGAGGTCCTATAAAACCTGGTGGATCATCTGACCGTGAATTTCATTCAGAATTCTGAGCACTTAGGTTTCTTTTTCTTACTTTTAAAGGCTGTGATTAGTTAGTGGGGGATAGAGGGTAAAAGGGGAACACAGTTTTCAAATATGTCCTTGTATTACCCGAATCTAATCCACTGCATGTGTAAAAGTGTGAGGTCCTAGGATGTGATAGTCAGACTCTATTGCATTACCTCTGTTCCAGTCACAGCATGGTACTAGAAGAAATTGAAATCAAGAAAGCAAAAAACAGACAGTGATAAAACAAAAAAAAAAAATAGAGAAAGATGCAAAGATAATCTTACAGCAAAGAGTCTCAGCACGTTGGCCACCATGATGGAGACTGAGCTTGCTGAGGCACCAATCACTCCAACAACCCTCTCTGGGCGGCTGAAAATAGCTGGTTCTCCATTGGAACAGCGAATATCTGAGGTGTCCTTCTGAATCAGTGCTTGAACAAATGTAAGTGACTGTTCCAGAGCATAAGTGTCTCGAGAGCAAGTGTCTAGAATCCGAGCACCGAGTGTCAGGTTAGGAAGAAGCTCAGGATCCCCATTAATTTGGTCCAGGGCATACAGCATAGCCTCCATTCGATGTACCCCAGCTTCTTTCTTTACTTCTCCACATGGAACCCCAGCTGGGCCCTTGGCATGAACAGGGAATAGCCCTCCCAAAGTGATATCCCCATCTATCTTAATAGAGTGAGGCTGGGTATTCTGTTGGAACTCAACTCCCCTCTGCAAAAGTATGAATAAGAAGAGGGTTCTGGGAGATGGAGGAGGTACCATGTCTCTCTGAGATCCTCTTGACAGAGGCCTGATGGATTTGTAGACTTTGTCATTCAGGCTCTATCCAAAAATATGTGCCCAGCAGCTGTCTGCAAGAAGAAAACAAGGAGAAGGACAGTGATCAGTCTTCCATTACAAAATAATGATTCATATAGAACACAAATCAGGCTCAATGTGTCTAGATGGGTTTTTAGGGGTCGGAATTAAATACATAAAGAGTGTGTTGCCAGATAATAAAAGGGAACATGCAGAAGATGAGAAAATGGTACAGAAAGGATGGATAAATGTGGGAATACATTTATCCAAACCTCCACAAGATACAGAAAGAAGCAGAGTAAAGCTTGCAAGCAGCTCACAGTCCTGCCAGTGATAGTAAGCCCTAGGCCATCTCCGCATCTATTCTTTAAATCATATTTATAACTAAGAGAACAAGCACTGAACCCACACCCACACACTGTATAACTCTGGCATAGAGGCCTCAAACTAATTTGTATTTTACTAGGAAGACAAAACTAGACCCCCTCTGACAAATACATTTAATGCAGAATGCAGTCTCTAAAATTGGACCAATAACATACATGTCTATATACAACTGGGAAAAATACCCAAAAATCTATCACACAATTTCACATTTTTGCACTCTACATGGACAGAAGCAGAATAGAGGTTAGAATAAAATGTATTACATAAAGTATTAAATAATATGCTAAAGTATAGGAGTATCCATGCCAGCTAATGAGATTGAAAACATTTTCTTCTTTCTGAAACAAATATTTTATGTTTATATATATATTTATATGTTTGCTCTCCAAATACAATTTGAATAGTTTAAATGCAAACATACAGAAACAAAAATACAGCCCAGCACCTGTAGATGACTTGTACACACTGCTATTACCATGGGGTAAGTTTACTGTACAATAACCAAATAACACTGGGGAAAGCATTTTTTGTTGAGTTAGATCTTACACTTGTTTTTTACTAATTTTGGGTGGTAAACCTAGAAATGACCCCAGTTTTTGCTATCACATACAGTTTTTACGATACAGGGTACCCTCCATTTTTGTCAATAAACACACAAACTTTACATACTGTGACAGGGTGTCCCAAAAAAGTGTAAATAAGGCTCCAGGGAAAGAGAGTTTTATGATGTTTGGACAGGTTTTTTTTTAGAAAGAAACCAGGTTCTTTAGAGCCCTGGAGCCGGCCAAGGGAGTGAAATGGTGGGTTCCTTGGCCCAACCCAATTTTGATTTGGGTTATATGCACCTGCACTCAGGTGCACGGAGGAAGGGAATTTTTCAGCAAGAGGCTGTGGGAAGTGATCAGCAAGAGGCTGAGAGAGAGCCAGAGTGGATTCCAGGCTGAGAGAGAGAGCCAGAGGGTTCTAGACTGAAGAGAGAGCCAGAGTGTTCCAGGCTGAGAGAGATCCAGAGGGTTCCAGGATGAAGAGAGAGCCAGAGGGTTCCAGGCTGAGAAAGAGCCAGAGTGTTCTAGGCTGAGAGAGAGCCAGGGTGTTACAGGCTGAGAGAGAGCCAGAGTGTTCCAGGCTGAGGGAGAGCCAGAGTGCTCCAGGCTGAGAGAGAGGCAGAGTGTTCCAGGCTGGGAGAGAGACAGAGGGTTCCAGGAAAGCCAGCAGCCAAACAGTACTAAAAAACTGTGAGTGGAACAGTACTGATATAGTGTATGTGTTAGTAAGAGAGGGCACCTAAAGCTGCGTACACACTTCCAATTTTTGTCGTTCAAAATGAACGACGAACGAACGACGAACGATCGATTGGGCAAAAATCGTTCGTAAAAAAAGTAACCAACGACGCCGACGAACGAGGAAAGTCGATGGAAACGAACGACCGGACCAGCGGATCGGATTGGACGACGATCGTTGACCATCGTTCGTGTGTACGATCGTTCGTTGATCGTCCATGGTCTGAGCATGCGTGACGAACGAACGTTTGTTCACTTCCTGTCGTGCACGTCATTCCCTGTATCGCTCAAACGATCGTATCTATTGTGTGTACAATATCTACGAACGATCGTGTCGTTATCTGTATGTGCAGGATCGGTGCTATACGATCGTTCGTAGATATCGTGCAGGATCGTTCGTCGTTCATTTAACAACGATAAAAATTGGAAGTGTGTACGTAGCTTAAGTGAGGTAGCCAGATGCCCAGCCGGGCTACTGCTTATTGTTTTGTTGTGCTGGAGTCTGCTACCTCTAATCGGCCCTGTAAGCATCCCATTTTAAAGCTTTAAGAAACTGCTTCATCAGACCCAGTTTCATGTGCAGAGGCGGGAATATAATATTCCTTCTATCAACAAGTTGCTCTTGTTTGGATTACCTGGATCTTGGAGGCCAATTCCTTTCCACTGAATGCTTCTCACGAGCTCTGCTGTCCCACATGCACATATAACAGGGATACTTGGTGTATCCTCATTGCTGACCAAGAAGGGAGGATACCATTTTAAGGTCAATACAGATGACCCAATTGTGTTAGTGATATTGCAACAACTCAATGATTCTCTTTATGTCTGCATATTCTTCACAAAAAGAAACTGAATGTCCAATTGGAACTGACCCAAATATATTGCCATTGCGAAGGAGGACACACTTTAGGCCCTGCTTTAGGCTATTGATGAACAGTAGCTATTCAGTTGAGTTATAGATTGGAATTCCCAATTTCTCCATTAAACCAGGTATGCTATAGCAACACACTATCGATTAATAGTGGCCATTCAGTTTAGTTAAAGATTGGAATTCCCAATTCCTCCATTAAACCAGGTATGCTATAGCAATACACAAAGCCACTGACAGTTCTAAAGTACTGCAGAAATGCAATTTCTCTGGTTCGAAAGTATGATACCTTTGTTTTTTTTCACGCAGTCTTGATGCTAGGAGTTCTGAAGACTTACTTGTCCAAAATCATGTGCCAAATCTATCAACTCATGCTGATCAAATCTCTTACGAACAAAGTCCTCTTCAATTTTAAATCTTCATCATTGTAGTCACCTAGTTCATCACCATAATCATAGTACTGGGATTTTATCTGAATGAGCCACAGGGCGTATAGTAGATGGTAGACTAGGATACTCTATGTTACATTTATTTTTTTTGTTATATCCTGAAGTTTTCACTATACAAAAGTAACAGTCACTGAAATGATCTTCTGGCTCTTGCCTAACCATAGGTATACCAAATGGCATCTTATCACGTGTTCCCTTTGTCCACATCAGTAAACCCCCCACCACTGTTTGCACACCTTATGAGGGGCCCAAGACTTATCTTGATCACCAAGTTTAACTTTGAAATACGCCAAATATGCTTGCTCTACAAATGTGCTAATGTTCGCCCTTGGACTGGGAATTGTGAAACTGCCACAGATATAACAAAATGAATCAGGGTTTTTAGGCACTTACAACAAGAAACAGCAAAGCCAGACATGATCTGAAAGAAAGGAAATACATGTGTAAGTAGAAAAATAAATGTTGCCTATTCACTACGTAGAGCAGCGCACAACCTCTGACCACACTGTCTTGCGTCTAAATGAATAGCCTATACAAATCCACACTACAGTAATCACATTATTAAAAGCAGTAGAGAAAAAAACTGACATGATAGAAGAATACAAACTGCACTTTCAGAATCAGCATACCTATTTTAGTGTAAATAAGCTTAAAAATTAAAGTCAACATAACATTTGTTCAAAATTGTTCCCCAGTGTAATTCACAAAGTGCCCAACATTTTATAATTCTTTACGTAAAAGGTACATCCCAATCCTCATAAATAATTACCTTCTCATGCTTTAGTTTGTCCGTTGCTTATATACTCATGGATTAAACTCAAAAAGAAACAAAGATGATTTTGATCTTTAATGGATGATTTATTTAAATTTACTTTTTCTTTTTTTTTTTCTTTGAGCCTGTTACATCATGTTTCTACACCCAAGCTTCACCAGATATTATGTAGATGTCTGGGGTCAGGCTAATTAAAAAACAAATTGATCTGAACCTGACATAAACTATCTACATTTATCCCTCCTACACAAAAAAGAAGAACCCACAAATGTTTCTGAAAGTCAGAATGTCTCCAGAAAAATTGGTACCAATCAATTATCATGCTTTCCTTTTTAGATTAAACTCAACAGAAATTTTACAATATTCACAGAAAGTAAAACAACGTGGAACAAAACAATGGGACCCGTTACCCATTATTTTGTTTACAACCTTTAGTGGCAATCACAAAAAAACTGTGATTTCTGTAATGCGCATTGAGACTTCTGTACCTATCAACAGGTGGTTTGACTCATTCTTTCTGACTGCTCCAGCTGTTTCAGGTGCAAAGGGTGCTTTCTCAGGACTGCATGTTTCAGCTCTTTACCTTTCTGAAGGTTCCTAAAAGATCACTAAAGAAGCGTTTAGCTGTGTGTTTTGGGTCATTATCCTATTGGAGGATCTGCAACTTGAGATTTGTGACAGATCTCTCAGACAGGGCTTTCTGAGCAATCTGTTTTCCTCCAGAGTGCCTTGATAGCCTTGAGATTTTTCCTACACAGATCCAGTAACCCATGTATTGGTGCAGCCTTAAAAGCAGAGAGCTGACCAACCAGCAGACTGGTGGATAGGCAGTGACCAAACTGTATTACTTACTTGGAGTGGAAAAAAAGTATTATCACTTATATAGCTATGATCACTTATGTGACTCCTGGATCATACGGCTGAACAGAATTACCAATCTTTGGTAGATACAACTGTGTAAATATATATTTTTCACCTGACTTTATAACCATTTGTCTGACCTTTTGCTTAAAATAATGTAAACACATATTTTACCCTTGTACACATGTAATATATACTTTTACTGACTTTTACTGTGGATGGCTACTGGACAAGACAAATGTAAGAAAATTAGGATCTGCTACAAATGGTTTCCCGCATCTTATGCTACTCAATTTGTCTCTGTTCCTCAATAGGTCTAATATGGGGGTTTGACTGGCTGCATTGAACATGTGTTTCCAATAAACAAATTTATGCTAGGCTTATTCATACCACAACATGCCTGCAGAATGGCAGAAAATCCCTCCTACCTACAAACTAAATATCTCACCCACCAGTTCCATTGGGGGATTAATCCTTAAATAACATGTTGAAATTCAGATATGTAACATTGTATTTAAAATATTTAATATATTTGGAAAATTGCACTAAAATCAAATTGTCCACTCTGTAAACTTGGGAAAAAATATGCTACCATCATAGTATACACATTCATCTTAATAAATCATGAAGTGCTTAATCACCAAACTTTTATAAAGTTTCTTCAGTGGTAATAACTAATTCTTAAAAAATATCAATAAAATATACCTGCAAAAATCTGGATGTAAATGGTTATCAATTTATAAAACATTGTGGGCATTCACCACCCCCCTTTCTGAAGCTACCATAAACGTGTTGTAATATATATTTAATGGAGAAAAGCTTGCAGAGTGAATTTTCCAAGGAGAGATTTTTTTTCTAATTTTTTTTTATCCTTATATATTTTTACCTAATGTGTTTCCCACCAGTTCAAATATTATTACATCCACAATTTGTATGATCAGAAGAAACTGTAGAGTAAAACCAAAAACTGGTAACCTGATACAACTCAGGTGAAATAGGCCCACAATAAAACACAGTGACTAAAGACAAAAATACTAGAAAGTATTAAAACAATGCAACAGTATATAATTTACAAATTAAAATGCAAACTTTATATAAATATCACTAATGACTAAGAATAATGAACATATCTGAAATATCAGAGTCACTAAAAATACAGAACAGCCTGAATAAATACAGCACTTTCCTGAAATTGTAACAAAGAAATATAGGTGTGATAATACTTACAGGAAATATTGGGAAGTTTGAGGGAAGAATGAAACTTTGCAAGTCCTGAATCTGCAAATAGGAAAATTTAATTTGTGACAGTAAAAGGAAGTGCTTACTCTCTCTCTAGCTAGGTGATAAGCAGCCGTCTACACTTGCATGAGAACGAGAACTGTTTTCTATTTAGTGTCTTGCTTCAGATTTTTCCTAAAACTGTATGATCTTTAATATGGCTAAATGTAATTCTGTAGCCTGGCTTTAGTCTGTCTCATTTCTTAGTAGTTCTTGTTCATCTGTGTCCCTCTCCTGATGTCTCCCCTGTTCTTGATGTCTCTCATTCATTTGTGTGGATCTGACTGTCTGGGCTGAGTGTACATTCCCCCCCTTTCCTCTGAGGTCACTTTACGATTTGAGTGCCACTAAATCCTTTAAAAGCTGCACAGATTTACCATGGGCAAAAGCTGATGTTCTTCCATTATATTCTAGTCCCAAATGACTGGCACGATGGAAAGGGAAGGGGTGGGGAGAGATGGCAGTTACAGAAATGAACACATGGGATGCACAGGTGAAAAAATGTATGAGGAAATAAGCGATGGACAAAACATATTTTGGGTACACTGGCCACCCTGCTTTGGCGATTTTCCTAGTCTTTATTTATAAAACCTACAGCAGGATTTGGGTTACTGCTCATTTCACACGGAGAATATATATACATAAAACATAACTTTTTGTTGCTAGCAATATCACCATATTCCTTCAAAATAACAAACACCTTTGATATATCTGTTATGCACCCTAACCCTTGGCTGTAGAGAACATAAAGAAAATATGTCATGCAAGAACTATGTAGCTGGACTCCTTTCAAAAATGCTAGCTGTTTGGATGGCCGCTGGCTTTAGAGCTTTTAGAGTCAACCCTAAAGTTGAATGCAGCCAGGCAAGTATTTATTTGCATACACTAGCTCTGGATGTGTTTACTAGGGTGTTTTGATAGCAGGGGTGCAATGATCGCACACTAGAGCTACTGTGAGAAAAATTGCACCTCCAAATATAAATATTTAAGCCTGTCAATAGATAACCATGGCAAAAATTTCAGTTTTGTATGTGCTGTCACTTTAAATGCTAGTGTATGTGCTCAGCAAAAATTATATATATATATATATATATATATTTACTGGGAAAAACATGAAATATTTGCATATTAAAGTAACTATTATAAAAGAGAACTTACTTGCTTGGGTGGAGTCAGTCTTCCTTCACAGTACATGGAAATTTGAAAACCTCTCTGGCAAAGCTGGCCTCTAATTTTACATCTTACTGAATAATGTAAGGTGATTTTACGTGCAAGTAACATGTAAGAGGTGCTTAAAGCCGAGAGGCAGAAATTACTTATCATAGGTTGGTATAGGAGGCACTGAGGCAGCAATAACAGCCACTACCAAAGGCTAGAGATAATAGGCAGGAGGCAGCCTGCGCCCCTGGCCTAGACACTCTGTTACTGGCTTCCCATTGTCAAGAACTAATGAGTCTACAAAGACTCAGAATAAAGTAAGGGCATAATTACTCGAAAATAAAGCCTAAGGGCAGGGTCCATACTGGAATGGCAGACAAATACATAAAGGATTCTAGGACAGTAAATGTTTCAGATGTACAGGGAAGCACAGTAATAATAGAGGGTAATATAGGTCAGAAACATCATTTTGTACAAAAGTTATTGAATTTACATGATTTTTAATAGAAAATGTCATCATAGCATGGTGTGTGATTCCTGATTACTAAAGAAAAAAAGCCATATTAACAAAGAAGCCTCCAGCTGCCATCTTTGCAAGGCAGATGACTTTATAAATGCTTAATGACTCAGTTGTGGTAGTAATGCAATTTTATTTCCCCTAGATCGTATACAGGGCTGTAAATAGGAGGGAATGCTAGCACATGCAAAACAATGAAAAATGCAAAAATACACTGGCAAGGAGCTGGTTTAGAGGAATCATTACCATTGGTGTCTAAGAGCACTAACACAGCAGTTGGCTTTGGCTTTAGTTACATAGTTACATAGTAGGTTAGGTTGAAAAAAGACATAAATCCATCAAGTTCAACCACTAGGGAAATAAACATATCCCAGATATAAATCCCTATAAGACATAGTTGGTCCAGTGGAAGACAAAAAAACCCTGGTACAATTTGTTTCAACAGGGGGAAAAAATCCTTCCTGATTCCATGAGGCAATCAGATGTTCCCTGAATTAACAGTCACTGGTATTTTTACTTTAAACCCCCATTACCCAGTTATATTCTGTGCTTCTAGAAAAACATCCAGCTTTTTCTTAAAACAATCTATAGTAGTTGCTAAAACTTCTTCCTTTAGATGTGATTAATTTCCCTTTTTGCATGAAGTGTGTATAATCCTCCCTGAGAGGTTATAAGAAAGCTTGTCCTTAAAATATTTGTAATTTACAATAAGTAAAGCTTCCTTTTAAAAATGCTACTTTCCTGTCTGTCATGCTGATTCAAAAGACTTTTAAACTGTCACTGTCTTTGAGCAAGCATGAAGATCAGAAGCTCAGACCTTACTAGCTGCATGCTCATTTTCAGCGAATGCTCACAAAGTATTAGTACTTGAGAATCCAGGTCAACTAGCAATTTTGGGAGTTGCCATGTCCCTATTTCTTTCAGCACAGGTCTCCACTATTACTAAAACACAAGTAACTTACCGTAATTAGCTTCATTCAGAAATAGCCCTAATGTGTGTTTGTCTATGGGAGCAATATGAACACCTGTAGCACAGTGACTGATATGAAATATTGCTGAGATTCCGGCACTATTTTTTAAAATAAACTAAATTCAGAAAATTAGGAAGGTGTTGTATCTAGTGTAAATATTGTGGAAATTACAAAAGCAACAGAAATATAAAGTTATTTTTTGGAATACACACTGAGTAAAGTGATACATTAAAACTTTTACCAACCAAGACTAGGAATCTTGTTTAAAAGATACAATCTGTTTTCTGTGAGCAACAGCACCTCCCCTGCTGCAGATTTTCTTTGCTCTTTTGTTGTTTATAGAACAACCTATAAGAAGTATTAGATAGGCATGATGTTTGTACTTATAACTATATTAGGAATTGCATATAATAATTGCCAGGCTCCCTGGGATAAGGACTCCCAGATGACAGAAAAGATTCATGTATATTCCACTAACCCGAAAAAGCATGGATGATGGAGGTGGTTCCAACACTGGGTCATGTAATATTGCATATTGGATGGAGGCTTTGTGTGAGCAGTACCAATCTGTGCTTGTAATCCTTGGATGGTAGGCAGCTGCCTGCTCCCGATTAACATCCCCCAAATCCCTGCCTCACCATTGAATGTTGTATATTCACATTAATTATATACCACCGGCTGCATGATACTACATATGCCCCCACCTCAACATTTTGCTTATAATTAATAAGAAGCTTTTTAATTTGGCAGCGAGAGACCCAGAAGCTCATACAGTGTTATGTCTGTAAATCAGATTAAGCCTTTTTGTGTAAACGAGCAACTGTAAACCAATATGTGGTCTTTGTACACACAGACCAAAATTCAATCTGTAAAGCAAGGTAGCAAATAATTACAACTCAACCTTTGCAGCCTGGTTTGATAAACTACAGGGAATTCACTTCCTTGTGAGGGTTACCTTGCATGGTTTTATTTTGCCTTTTATCAGAAAAATTGACAGATTGATTTACAGACCAGAATCAAAATGCTAAACACTTTGCTTTGATATGATCCCTGGCAGCGTGGAATTGAATTAGTAAAGATAACACATGAAGAAGCAAAATATGATGTACACATTGAATATGCCTGCTTCTTTTTTCTCTTTATCCATTCCTTATGCTTAAATTTTCTTGTTTACGAACATGAATAGAAGTTAGTTATTTTCCATGCAAATATTGCGTTTGGATTAAAATGATAGAAAGGGATAAGCCCTGAGCTGTCCATCATGCTGATCCTGTGTTTTTTCTAAAGAAGATCTGCACATGAAGAGTTAACCTAATTCATACTAAAGAAAAAAAAATCTGCAGAATTGATTCCCTCTATTGTAGTTTGTTTACTCTATTACCTAAAATCAACCTCATTCTTCTCTCCTGAACATTTGTAGATAGACGTATTTCAATCGTGTGTATCTCCATTTTATGGATGACCTTTAGTCCCTATTGAGTATAAAGGATCAGCTAAATTACAGTGTGTGTTACAGTGTAGTGTTTGTTTTAGATAGAGTGGGAATAGTTTGAGCCTTCCCTGTTGGAGAGATTTAATCCTTTATTTGTCACCCAACCTAAAATGTCTGTCCTGGGGACAAATGCCTAGGAAAAAAAATCCCCTCACTTTGGAAGATATTCTGCAAGTTCCTTTTGTGAGTAAAGATCAGGAAGTGAAGAAATACGTCAACAATAAAACATATAAAGAAATAGAAGGGCTTTTTAGTCTTTCCTTTCCTTATGGTGTCATAAAAATTCTATGCAAAGTTTTGCTTCATTTTTTCATAATATTGCCTTACTATTAATGTCTTATGAAAAAGTGCAAACTCTCTAAAGTCTTTTAATATCTGATCCTTCTGGAAGTCTCTGCCTGTGCTGTAAGTATAAAGATGGAACTCAAAAAGTTTTTTTTATGCTCTTTTATTTAATTATTCAGTTATATCAAGGAAATACTGTAAATAATAGTTATTCTAGGCCTCCCCTTACACTAATCTTGGCTCACTTCTTCCCAATTTCTTTGATTCTCCTCAGGGTTATGGAGAATGCACTGTCTCTCCTCACACTGTCATTTCTTACTGTATGGCCTCCAAAGGTGCATAGCCTCCTGTACGGTGTATGGCCTTCTGTAGCATAGCATCGCCAGCTCTTCTTTCTTACCCTTTGCGTATTCCAACACAAAACGCATCCTGTTCATTCTAATGACATCATGATATGGCAACAACGCTCACCAGGCTTCCAAAAAAATAGCAGTCTGAAAATGAAAAGACATTATGTAAAACACAAGTCCCAACATCCACCTTCACTGCAGATTACGGTACATATAAAGTGATAGAAAAAAAGACTGATTTTAAGACTTTATTGTCACATTTAACACGTAAAAGGGCTGCATTGCCTGTGAATAAGCATGAAATGTAAAAAGCATAGTACAGCATAGGTCCAAAAAATACACAAAGTTCTGCTAAACCAGTTTACCTGCCTGATCACTCACCCTGGGTTTCTGGCAAAAAGTTGAGCGGTGCAAATGCAGCATCAACTTTGTTTGCCAGGGAAAACAGGCATGCTCGGATAGCCAATGCATGTAACGCTGCATGTTTGCATCATCCAGTCAGGCATGTAACGCTGCACTGTGCTGAAAACTGGACAGGGAAGTCAGCCAGGTTTAGTTCCACTTTAAAGAAGAAGTAAACTGAAAAACGCAGAAAACAAAATAAAATGCACTTACCTTCAATCCTGCAGCGCAGTCGGTCTGGAGGTCTCTTTCATCGGTTACTGCGTTGTCCCGGCATCTGTCTTCGAGCCAGCATGCCAGGTGCTTCTTTTCCTCTTCTTCCGGGTTCTTCTTTCTACGTCACCTGACCTAGGCCCGAGATCAGGTGATGTAGGTTGGAAAAAAACTTGCCAATCACACTCGCATGCGTGAGATCTGCAATTTTTTCCCCTTTTCACGAAAAGGCTCCTTCTGCGCATGCTTGAGATGCTGTCCCCCCCCGGCAATCCGGCTTAATTCCAGCTGGCAGGGGTCAGCAACCTGCGACTTCGAAGCCACATATGGCTCTTCAGCCTCCTTGTTATGCCTCCCCACCCTATTTACCGTGACCAGCGCTAACACTTCTGCCACCAGGGTAAGGGGACATTCCCTCTCCTCCAGATGCATTGCAGGGGAGGGGGATTTCTCTTCAGGGGCGTTCCTGGTGGGGGCAGATCCATCAGCTCAGGACTCCAGAGAGAGTCTGGGCCAGTGTGCCTTATTGACCTCCTAATATGGCCTAGTAGCCAAAAAAGTTTGATGACCCCTGCTCTAGGTGATCGATTAGCCTACCCTTTTATATAAAGTGAAATTTATGAGTTTAGGTACGCTTTAATACCTAAAACATATGTTCATACTGATGTCATATATATCCATCTATTTATATACACATAGATGTTAATATATTCATTACTCCGTATAAGAATGTTTTGTATTGACATGAATTGATTATACTCATATTTCGCACACTATTGAGGCATTTGTCTCTATTAGCCCCCGATGGCTGTGCTAATACATTTCCCTCACATCTACCTTATTCTTCCCGCCTATTCAGACCCTTCCCGCACCACGTGACTTCCAGTCTCGCCCACTCTACCGAGGGCCGACTTGGTAGCCGCATCGTCGGCATGACGTCATCGTACTGCGCCGAGCTGTGCACGTTGTGGTGTGTGGCGCTGTTCTGGAATTATCTGTTAGTCTGAGTAAGTGGAATCGTGTGTGTCTGTGTCTGTCTCCTTTTTTTCGTTTCCTGCCTCTGCCGTATGTACATGTACACAAGGTAAAAGGCCTTTTTACATTGTTTATCATCTAGTTACCCAGTCTATTAAGGTAATGGGAACACGTGCACTCTTCCTGACATGGCTCACTGCAGAGTTGTTCGAACTCTCTTTTCTGCTGAGTTCCAGTTACAACTCTTGTCGCTTCCTGCCTTCGTGACCTTGTAGTTACCGCACGAGATGTGAGATGTTTACAATTTGGACACATGGATCACAGAAAAAATACAATTATGTAAGGTTCTGTCTTTCCCCACCCTATAATTATTACGGCCCATTCACACCAATCATGTGGTGGTAATTCATGTTACATGTGTTTGGGTGCCAAGATGCCATTAATGGTGAGTGTTCCCACAATGCACCTCCAAAACACGTGCACTGCAGTGTCTTGTGTGATACACTGCACTGTAACAAGTGCACACAGCACCTATATTGTACATTGCAACCCTTTTTATTGAATGAGAATAATGCAACATGTTTTCTGGAGCATGGTTGGTGCCTTCAGTTGGGGAAATGTCTCCCTCACATTTAGTTGATTGGAGCTAGGACTAGCTCATTTTCTTCATGCTTATACAGTTTCTGTATGCTATGAAGGAGCAGGATGAGCTAAACTGCTTAGAAAATGATTTTGGCAACTTCAAAGCTTCAGCTGTGAAATGTAAGGATTCATTCTCCCCACAGTGACAGCAGCTATGGAGGATAGTGGAGGGTTTTAAAGCCCATATACTGCTTAACCAATGCATGGTCATCTTGTTTGCTCCCTCTGTAGTGGTGTGCTAGGAGAAATTGTAGGATGAGCTAAGAGACAAAAAAGTAAGTAACAAGAAAATAAATACAAATATTAAAAGGTTTAATAAAACTTTTGGCCTTGTGCACATTAATTAGTAAGCAGGAATACATCTGATCATGTTGTTCCAGTGACTATGGTGGCACCCATATTTTGTCTTAGGACAAGTTTTCTTGAGCAGTGACATTACCTGTCACAGGAAAGGCAGAAATATCTTTTTCATGAAGAGTATGATTGAGTGCCTGGTTCCTCCTTTACTTTAAGAGTCAAGACAGTGACACCCATTGAAGTAATGACTGATCTTGTGGGAATGGAGCAGACTTTGTTTATTGATACATTACTAGATTGTTTATGAGCTGAATATCTCATATTTAGCTGTGGATTGTATAAATATTATCTAGAGTTTACCTGGCGTGGCTGCTATTATAGAACGTGGCCTGATTTTTTTTTTTTTGTTTTATGTCAATCCATAGGTTTTATTACCTTTTAGTGAAAAACATGTCGGACAAAGAAAAGGTGGTAACTGGAAGTGAAGAGGAGGAGGAAAAGGAGAAGGAAGAAGTTGGGACAAAAGAGGAGGATGAAATTGAAGCTGGAAATGAAGAGAAGGATGGATTTGAAGAGAGTGTAAATGAAGATGCTGAAAATGGAGAAACAAAGACAACCATTGGTAAGAATATACATGGTGAAGAGGATGGATCAGAACGCCACGCAGAGATGCTGAATGAAGAGGAGAATTCTGAAGGCACAAAGAAGAAGTCGGTTATTCCTGGCATCATATACCTAGGTCACATCCCACCTCGCCTCCGACCTCGTCACATTAGAAACATGTTGAGCATCCATGGAGAAGTAGGGCGTATTTTTCTTCAAGCAGAGGGTAGGTTAATTTTTTTTTATAATTATCATGAGGGTACCATGAGGAAATTTTAGAATTAAAATTAGGACAGTTTAGGCCAGAGACTTCGGGAAGACAATCGGCTGCCTTAATTTTTTTTTTTTAATAGATATCTTCAAAGCAATTTGCTTTAAAATGTGCATTCTGCTCAGCAAGCTTTGAAGGTATGCAGGATTAGTCACTGAAGGAGACATCTACATTGAGTAGGTAGACAATCATAGTGCATTTCTAGGGAGGGCTATTTTACTATAATATTGCATTGCTTAGTTTACCCCCCCTAGCGGTATTCCTGAGTGTGACTCTGGATTTTACTTGTAAAAAGCAGTAATCCTGAGTCACACTCGGGGATCACCAAAAACAAACAAAAAAAAAACACGTTCCTTTTGAGTACCCCGGCATCCTGCTCGTCCCTGCAGGTCATCGGGGAAATGCCCTCTACCTCCGATTTTCAGCCGGTGTCTGCAGAGGGTTTACCGGTGACGTTGGTGCAAGCGTGAGGCGCGTCGGAAATTCAAATAATTTTGTAATGGATTCAATACAAAATAACTGTATTGAATCCAATATAAAAAAATCTTTACATATATAATTATATCATATAAACATTATACATGCTACTGTACAGTTATATTACAGGTTTTAGTATTTTATGCACATTTAACAGATTTTTTTTTTATTTAAAGTTTATTATTAAACTTATTAATATTGGACATATTTCGGTGAGTTATGCCTAAGAATTTAAGGGCTTCAATGTAAAATAAATTTCCATGCAAAAAAAAAGAAAATACTTTGTTGATCTGTTTTATTATACTAAATATAGAGAATTGCCAGAAGAGGGAGCTCTTAGTGCATTCAATCTTTTTGTCTGTTGTGATATCAGCTACACACGGGGTGTGCATGGTTTTCAATATTTCAGTGGACACATTAACTTGCATTATTAGAAGGAGCAGTAAAGCACAAATATTGTGTTGCAATGTAAAGTATAATGCACAGTCTGAGTATAATGAGCAAATGTAGCTGCCCCTCAGATATATATATATTTAAAATTTCTCCATTGGAATGGGTTTGGTAAATGTAACACATATGGGAAGGATTATTTTCACAACGTTTATCAAGTGTTTATCACAAAAAACCTGAACTGTAAAGAAGCATGGTGCTTTAAAGCTACAGTATCTACCAACAATTGATTTTGTGATTATCTTTGGGTTTACAGAGTAACCTTTCTGCAGTCTGTAAACTTCTGTCCTGTAATTTGTTTTTTTTCTAAACCTTTCGGGCAGATCACGCAATCCGCAAAAAGAAAAAGAAAGCTGGCAGCAATGCCCGTGACTTCACAGAGGGCTGGGTGGAATTTCGGGACAAGCGTGTGGCCAAGCTCATAGCTGCTAGCCTGAACAATACCCCTATGGGCACACGGAAAAAGAACCGCTTCCATGATGACCTGTGGAACATAAAGGTGAGGTTAGGGTTCTGTCATAGAGGTGGCAGGTATTTATAAATATTACATTTTTTAAGGTTTTAAAAGCAGTTTTCCGTTGCAGATTCAGATTCAAAGCTTGCTCCTTTATTAAGTAGAAGTGTTTGCCTCACTATGTCCAAAATAACTTTCAAATGAAATAAGAGGGTCAGCTTTTATTTCACCACCTGAGCAGTATCTGTAATATAATATGAAATAATGCATCCTTATTGCCTATATTCAAGATCATCTGGGTGAACAGTAGTCTAGACTTTTCTTGGGGAAGCCTTGAGTTTTGTGAAAAGGGGTTTGTTTCTTTGTGAGTTGTATAGTCAAACAAAATATTATGTATGTTGCAGTTGTGATCCTGTCTGCATGTCTTTTTAATATGGCCAAAGGAAAAAAATTTATATAGAATAATTAGATTTAAAAGGGAACAAAGGTTGGACCAATGTACTACTTTGTTTTTCCTGCTTTTTTGGAAATATCTAGAAATAGGACTTTGTACAGAAAAGGTATTGTGTATGAAATTTGCATATAGTGCATTGGGGTTTGGAAGGATTTGTTAGTTTTTTTTGTTTACTTTAGGTGGATTTTTCTTCACTGTTTATGGGATTGAAATTCACCATGTGTCTTTCTGTAACATTCTGTCTTTTAAACCTACAGTATCTGCACCGTTTCAAGTGGTCTCATCTCAGTGAGAGGCTAGCCATTGAGAGGCAGGTGCGGCAGCAGAGAATGCGTGCTGAAGTATCGCAGGCAAGGAGAGAGACTAATTTCTACCTTCAGAATGTGGAGCGCAGCAAAAAGTTCTCCAAAGCTGATCGTAAGAGGGCCTTGAAACCAGAGAACAGCACCATGCCTGACAAACAGTGGAACTTTAAACAGCGCAAGACAGAGGCAGAAATACAGGCCCTCAAGGCATCTAGTGACAAGAAGCGTATGCAGAAGCGGCAGGATCAGGCAGAGCGTGCACAGGAGAGATCGCAGACAAATCGCTCATTGCTTCAGAAAATATTCAATGCTTCCTGAGCAAAATCTGAACATATTGGGGGCACTATTATAGGAGAGCAAGCAGATGTTCTTTTCTTTATTTCTCCTTTAGCAGCAGTGCTTTACATTTTTTCCAATGGATTTGTACAGTGTAAATATTTTTGTACTTTTTTTTGTTTTTGAATGTAGAATTTATGTCTTAAAATGACTTCACTGTTAGACATATATGTGATATTTTTTGAAAATGCCTTTCGAAGTTAAGCAAAGTGCAGGTCTAAATGTACACATATGCCACCATGAAATGGTGGTAATTCCCAGGGGGCATTTCACAGATGAGCACTACTACAGACGCCCTGACAATGTTGCATTATCAAAAATGCAGCAGGTGTTTCTTGCAGTCTGTTGAGGTTTATGCCAACCTATTCCAATGAATGTGGTGCTGGCTTGTTTATGTAAAAACAAATATATTTTTTTCAAGGTAATAAACCTTAAGACAGGTATATATGTTGCAGGAATTGTAGCACATTTTTATACTGTCCTGTGAATGCAAAGGCTGTTTATTGCTGTAAGTGGCAGGTTGCTGCCTGCAAGTACTGAAAGAAAACACTTTAGTTAGTTTACAAACACTTTTTTGTGCATAACCAAGTAAAAAATGTCCTGTACTTGAATTGACCACTGATAAATTATGCAGGCTACCAATAACTGGCATCTTCCAAAAATGGTAGTTGCCTGGCTGTCATGATCTTTAGTGCATTCTGAGTCTGTTTTTTTCTGTGTGCTTGTTCTGAATCAGTACCAGCCAGTATATTTAAATTTATTTTAGCAGTCCCAAGACCAGTGAGGTGAGGGTACTTATAATCTCTGTGTAGCATTTTGGTAGTGGCAAGTCAGTCCAGTCCCGTTCAGTCTACCCACGGCTATCAAACCGTGGATAGACACATTTATTATTTTTGTCATCTACCAGTTGTAATTTCCCTCTGGGCATTAAATGGTATGGATAGTATTCAATGTATTTTATAATAAATTATTTTGAACTATCATACTGTGGATATGAACTCACATTTAAAGGCCAGCTTCCTTATAGAACAACACAGTAGTTTTAGTAATATGTAAACCCATTCACTAAAGATTCAGTGTTAAACAGGTAATGCAATTTAATTAGTTATTTTCTTTGTTTTCAATATACAGCTTTTATAATATTTGGTAATCTTGCAAGGTTCTTCCTGTTAAAGGGTGACTATTGTGTGTCTTTCACTTGTTCCGCATTTTCACCCTTTTTTTTGGAGAGTAGAAGTAGTCAATCCAACAGACATTGCCCAAGTATGTTCCTGTTAAACTAAAAGCTGTCTTCTAATAAACATCACCCCACATTCCAAAATATTTTATAAACACTATTTGAACCAAGCACCAACCTGATTTTATCTGAATGATAAAAATCAACAGCTGCTGTGGCAGCATAAGAGTTACATTAGGCCTTATCCTTCCTTATTATGTCACACTAAGTAGCAGCCTAATCCTTGCGTCCTCTGTGTCGAGCTGCCCCCTCCTGCTGCGTGACCTAGATTCCTCAACACCCCTACCTCCCCATACACACTGTACTAATTACAGCCTATTAGCCAAGGCGATGAAGAATCTTTTGAGGCAATCAGTTGTTCAGAAGGTGCAGACATTCTCTAACATTTTCCTCAATAAAACATTCAGTGCCGTAAGAATGAAAAGCTTTATTTGGAAATTAGAATAATGTAAAGGATAAAATGCTTTCAAGAGGGTGAGGGTGTAATACAAAAATCTAATAAAATGGTCTTTCTTGGAAGTAAGCTGGCACAAGGGGGCAGCTGAGGACCAAGATGTTTGCTACAAAACAAATCAAACATTTAAAAAACAAGCGAATTCCTGTATCTTATAGTGCTTTAGTTTATATAAAAAAAATAACAAAATGAACAAAAATGCATTTCTGGAAATAAGCCCTTTAGTTTCCAATCAGAAATGGGAGATGATATCCCACAATCTCATGATTGAGAAATTATTCTTCATAATCAAGTTCATAGCAATATTAAAAATATATTTTTTAGAGTGAGGAAAGGCTAGACCCTCTCAGTATTATATCCCTGTCAACATCACAGAGTGTATCCTTACTTCCAGTAAAAGACTGAACAGGATGGGAATATAATTCTACTCTGGAGAAACAAGAAAGGATCAGTAAACTTTCTCCACTATTCAAAACTAACTGTCAGTAAGAAAAAAATCTCTGGTACACAGCATATGCTTAAATGCTCAATAGATTGCCTTAGAGAATGGCTTAAACTGGTTTGAAAAAGACAGCATGGATGCACTGTGTCATTTCAGAATGTTTAAACATTGCATCTCAGTTGTAATAGGAGCATAAAATGTCCCATGTATGTAATGCTAGTGACTTTTGGCACTGGGGAAGGTTTAACATACATCAAAATCATTGACCTAAAAAAGGATTAATTAGAGTGAAGAAAAGCAAGATGCCTTGGTAGAATGCAGATTGTTTTATTTCATAAGACTTGTTCACACAATCTTTCCTTCATATATATTGAAACATACAAAAGGAGAATAAGGTTTAGAATCTCTTAACATACCAGGGAATACAGGTGTTGGTCTACAGCAGTTGTAACTACGGGTAAAGTATAGCCCCATACACCAAAATATCACCACCCCTGCTATCTGTCCACCACATTCTAACTGAGCAAAGCATTGAGGGTCACATAACTTCCATCTTCCCACATCAAATCTTTCATAAGTGGCACATGGTAGTTGCTATGGTCAATCTCTTCCTAGGTAACTGGCTGTTACACAAACCAACTGGAGTCATTGACCTGGAACAACTTTGCACATATTCCAACTTTTACAACCCTATTTGCTTGTTAGTTGCAAGTAAGGGAAAAAAAGTATTGAACCTTTAAATACCTGAAAATGTGCTCAGGCATTTCAATCAAAGGTGGACTCCTTAGGACTGATTGAGTATCATTTCAGAGCTGTCAATTTTTACACCGCTATAGTGTAAAGATGACACCTTTGCATTCTGAAACAAGCAGCAAAGTTTCTTGACAGGACTTATTATGCAGTTCACTCAAGCAGTCTGCGTAAGCTGCAACAAAACACAACAGTCTCGTCCATTTCAAACATCTTTAGCTGCCTATGGTGTTATTTTTAATGAAATGCAATGCACACTAATCTAACAGCGGACAAGTGCTGGAGAGATCATTTAGTCCAACTTGAATAGTTAGATGTAGTAACCCTACTTAGCCACAGGCAGATGAGAAGTAGGGGCATGCTTAGGCTATATCAAAAATATAAATTTGAATCTCTCAGTTTAGTTTGGATGATAGCAGTGGAGAGAGATATTACATTTGTAAAGGAGTAACCAGTTTTCCACCATTTTGTTTTTGTTTGGTTGGTAAACTGGAATAAATATTGGAAAAAAAGGTAGCACTATCTTTACAAATGCCCGGAATGTTACAGTTAAATGATTTTAGAAGGAGTAATGGAAAACTGGGTTAAAACTTTCCCCTTAACCCCTAGGTGAGAGACCCTTATTTGTCCTATTTGTAAGCTTTTTCCAAAACCTGTCCCCATGCTGTTGCATTTTAGGAGCAGACTTTCTACCGTAAAGCTTTGATTGATGATTAAGGAAAGGCAATATTTTAATATTCCAAAGCTCTACGAAAACAAAGATTATCAAGCTGAACCCGATATTCTTAACTATATTGTGATATTTCTCTAGATGTAAGAGCCTTACAAGCTCAGTTTAGAAAGACTCCCAAGATATTTTGACTCCAGAAGTAGTCACCAGTAGGAAATGTTTGGCCAAGTCCTCATAAAGGACAGCCAAAGGAATCCCTGTCCCATTATTAACACAAAAAAAATCAATCCTAAAAGTCTAGAGGATCAGCTTGTCACTGTAACCAACAAACTGCAATCCATGCAATTTAGAACACTGCCCAGACAACCAGACATAGATGCAGGACTGCAGATGACCTATTCACTGTTCTTGCTTTGGTTATCAGCCCAGGAAGACTGATTTCTCTAGGCCATCCTCTACCTGTAGGTACTCCAGATAGGACTGGAAATACTGGCTCTGATACTGAGGACTGTTCCTTACATACTGGAGGTAATCTGGAGCTCCAGGACACACAACATTGTCTGCCAGAAGGACAGATCCAGTTGTCAGCAATCCACATTCCTAAAAAAAAGGACAAGATATGTAGATATTTAAAATGCACCACTAGCCAAAACATTTTTTAATTTCTAATCAAGTGTAGAATGGTAAAACACTTTTTGTATCTTTTCCTTGCGGTCTGTCATCCCACCTTTACTTTTTTGTCCATTGTTACTGATATAATGTAATGAAAAACCAAACATTTTACAGCAGTCAAGGAATCGGGCAATCTTCCACTGAGCACAACTGTTCTGGTGAAAGCTTGGAATCTCTTGTAGGGAGAATACCCCTGAACAAAAACCCCAGGCAAAGAATCTAACCCTTTCTTCTTTTAAAAAATAAAGTCTATAGCTGCCTTTTTAAATATGGAAATTCCAAAATCGGATTTGACACATAGAATAGAGACCACTAAAAACTCTGGCAAGTAACTGTACACTTTATATTTTATCATAGGACCAGCGGAGACTGAGGAAGCTCAGGCTTGTCCAGAATGCCGAAGCTCAGTGATAACTCACCTCCAGCAGTTTGGTGTCAGGGAGATAACTGACTTTCCAATGGTCTATAAACACCAGATCAAATTTCTCAATGTCCAGTTTCTTCTTTAGCTGAGGGATCAGGACAGAGCTGGAGCCCACCAAAAGTTCCACCTAGACACAAAATAGAAATTAGAATATTTCCCCAGCACAAAGGGTTTTTCTACTTGACCCTTGAATGATGTTCTTGGATACTCATGTAGTGAAGTCTCCTCATAATTCCTGGCTCTGTTTCTGAGTGCCTCTGCCAACCTTTGTGTATTTCATCCCTCCTCTTACGAACCCTGAAATAATAAAATATGTACATTCCCAGCAGGGAGAGTGGGACTTTCTTCATTACGGGCATAGGAGGTGTGAATACCCAGGAACTCACAAAGAGATGTAATTCATTGAATCCTCAAAAGACAGAAGACAGTTCTTTAAACAGCTCAGGATCTATTAAAAAAAACTGGTTAACTGGTATTTAAGATAACCCTTTTCTTACAGAAACGTGAGGTTCTATTGCTGACCTCTTCCTGAACATGTTAGAGGCCTGCCCATTATGCTGACACCATTGTTTCTTACAGAAAAGTCAAAGCAAGGTCAGAACTTCTCTCTATACTTGTTTAAGGTCAGGGACTTAAAGCACTAAAGCTTGGTTATCTTCCTGCCCTAGTGACTGGGGACCAGAAAGTAAAGCATGGTGTCACTGAGGCAGAACATAATAGGAATCATTGGTGGGGACAAGAGAAGTAAGGTTATAAGCCTTTCCCATACATGTCTTTTCAAATGCTCAAGTCAGGATTTGGGAAAATTTTATAATCAGAATTTATTTTGTTGCTATATGTTAGGACAGACAGCGTTTACTTAGGTAGTCATATTGCAACATAGAAGACTCTGCAATTAGAGAGTACTGACCCTTTACTTCCTATACAAACTTTTAACCCAGAAATTCTGCCCTTTGAGCAGTCACATGATGAACATTCTTATGGTATAAGGAGCGACACCAATCTGAGAAGTCATCTGTGGATAACTGCGGACTTCATGCTTCACCCAGCAGTAGAGTTCTTTTTGCTTCAAGCTAAATCAGATCTTGAACCTAATCCAACGCAATCTTTACTTCTGCTCAAATAAACCTGGCAATACACTAATCTTTATGTTGAATTAAACAGCAAAAATGTTAAATCGATCAAAACTATTTTTTTTTGGTTAACATTCAGGCAGAACAACAACAAAAATTAAATGGGAAAAGCATTTTTTTGTTTTGTTGATTTGGTTGACCATGGTAGTAAAAACAAAACCACGTTTCGTCTTTAAACTGACATTTTTATTATAACAGAGAAGAAATGTTGGTGGTGGTTTGAAATATTGGTTTTCCTAAAGGACTAAGTGTGCAAACCCTTAACAGTAATAATAAAACCAAGAATAGAGAAGAAAAGAAGGGATTTTGAGGCAAATAAAAATATTGTATTAGATGATAATTCTCATATAACAATATATAATTTTCATTTGGTAAACCACAATAGAAGACTTGAGGTTTACGAGGAACATTGATCATTATACCTGACGTGTTTTGCATTAATATGTACCGCTACCACGAGGAAGCCCAATAGGGCAAAACGCATCGGGTAAAACAGTTTACACGAACAAATACCTACCTGCAAGTCCTGTGTATGGTTGTATATATGAACAAGATGTTAGATCACTACTGTAAAGTGCACTAAACTAAAGGGCCTAAACTGTAATCAATGTTCTTCGTAAACCTCAAGTCCTCTATTGTTGTTTACCAGATGAAAATTGTTATGTATTGCTATCTGAGAATTATCATCTATACCAATATTTTTTTTCCCTTAAAAACCCTTCTTTTCTTGGTTTAAATATTACTGTTAAGGGTTGGCACATTTAGTCCTTTAGGAAAACCAATATTTCAAACCACCACCAACATTTATTCTCTGTTATAATCAAAATATCAGTAAAAGACAAAATGTGGTTTTGTTTTTACTATCCTTACCTTCTTTTCTTGGTTTTGATATTTTGATTAGTTATAATGGTGAAATTGATCATACATTAAAATAAGTTATCCTAGATACATTGAATAACATATAAAGAAAACCTTATAGTTTATACCTAGCATAACCACGCCAAAATAATATAAAAAAATTATCTATTGTCAAGTTTTTTTTTCACTTTGCAAAGAATTGGGGAAGGTTAAAACTGCTGTCAGTTTTTTTTGCCATCTTTGTCTCATTAGGGACAGAAAAGAGACACTTCCTGTCCTACATGCTCAAGAGGAAAATAGGAAGACACAAGAATGAATGCTACTAATATGAGATTTCCCCTCTATTCCTGTTGTGGAAACAACTCAACTGTTAGATTTACCCTTGCACTCTGTTGATAAGTTCCTTTCCAGAACCTTTAAATGATCTGCTAAAGGTCATACTGAGCAGGACCACTGGGAAAAACAGTCTCACCTTGCAGGTTTGGCTACCTTGTTGCCTTTCTGTAGGAGTCAGGAGTGGCGATGATGTAAATGGGTTTTGTGGAGTACGAGAAAAAAGTTGCAGTGGGAGCTGCAAGCAGTGCAGTGTAGTATAGAGAAGGGCTTCCTGCAGACGCCACCTGAGCTGGTGAGAACTGGGTGGGATGGTTGCATTGCTGGATGTCTGCTCAGCCTGAGAACAGGGAGAAGAGGCACTAGAGGACATAGGGTAATCAGGGACAAGGGGCATCTACAGGGATAGGTAGGATGGCAAATCAGGTTCAGTGAAAAGAAAAGTCATACTTTAATACAAAACTAAATGTGTCCTTGACAGTTAAAAGTAATATCTATACATTATACTATTTTAATTTCAATAAAGACAATTTTTTATTTAAATTGTATCTCTAGGCAAACCAAAGCAGCCGACAGGTGTAGGAGAGTAGTGAAGGAAAGATGAGCTGTGTGCTGCTAGGGAAAAATGGGGGGACCTCCTGTTTTAGCATAGGTAGTCAATGAAGTATCCATCATTGGCCTATTCCCAAGGTTGTATCACAACTGGCTGATAGTGATATGCATATCTGGAAGAATGCTAGAAATGGAAATATGATAAAATAAAATAGTATTATAGAATAGAATAAAATTCTCCACTTCTTCTATTTCCTCCCTAGCACATTTCCATCTATATATGGTCTTTTTTTACTCTGACACCTCAGATGGAACCGCTGCATCTGTGTAAATTTCAGCTTGACCTAATGAACTCTGTAAACAATAAAATTGGTTCAACAGGAGGAAAAAAGACATATAAAACATGTATCAAAATATATTACCCACCTGTGCCTCCAGCCCTGCATGCTGAATCATTTCTTTTGCCACCTGGGCATAGTGTGGGTTCATCTCTATCGTAACAAGCCGAGCACCCGGGGGCAGCAATCTAGCAATCCTCACCGTAGAGTAACCACAATATGTGCCTAGCTCCAGCACCCAGCGAGGACGAGTCTCCAAGACTACAGAATCCAGAATTTCTCCTGATTTGTAGAAAAAAAAAGTCAGCCCTTTACTTGCTTAGCACAAAGCTGCAGAACATAGCAGGCCTAATTGATAATGACATAACAAAGGAATTGCCCACACCAGCCCATGGAATAGCCTTTAAGTAAATTGTCCAATTACTTTTGAGCCCCTGAAATGAAGTGATTGTGAAAAAAAAGGCTTTAGTTCATCACATTTTTATGCAATCTTTTTGTTCAACCCACTGAATTAAAGCTGAAAGTCTGCAGTTCAACTGCATCTGAGTTGTCTGATGAAGCTGTCTGTGTCCAAATATTTATGGGCCAAACTGTATATGCCTGGAAAAAACCCTCTTTGCTTTCTTCTTGTTATTGGATATTGATTTCTACAAAAAGGTTGGGAGACTATCAAGAATTGTAGCTCAGGCCAAGATAACCCTTACTAATACCATCATGGATTGGTTTTGTAGCAACAGTTCATGCAAAGGGCTGACTGTATACATTCTCTACTAGCAGATGTGGTGACAAGGAATACAACCTTGTGGGAGAAGATTACAAATGGCAGATTGTGATGATCCAATTACCTTACAGATAGATGAACAAGATGACAGTCTCCTCCAAAAGATAGCAGAGATCTGAACTGTGATGGATGTGGGACCTAAACTCCAGATTTCCAGACCCAACGATGAGTAATGCTCATGAGACTCACACCAAGTAAATTAGGTGTATGCCTTACATGTGTGATAACATGTCATAAGGAAAAAAGCTTTCCTAGACTTAAGTATCATAGGAATCACTGATTCAAAGATGCCTTGACTTTTGAGTCTGGGCTTCAAAAGCCATGTCATTAAAGCCCGTATTTTTGAAGCAGGATGGTAAATTGGTGTAATGAGACAGAAAATCATGATGAACAGGTACAACCCATAGAAAGGGCAGGGGAAAGGTCCATGTCACAAAAGTGACTCTAAACTAACCAAGACCAAAACAGCACTGGTAGAAGTACAAGGCTGGTCTTAAAGTAGTATGCACCACAATATTACGAGCCAAAATGGTCTTACAGGAGAGACAAGTTCCCATGCACCTTCATAATGGTGTGCTGCACACAGTGCCTGAGCATCATTTACAGGCTACTGCAACAACCAGTACAGCAGCGTTCAGATAGCTACAAAAGAAAAGACCAGCTTTCATAGTGAAAAAGAATTTTGATTTAAAAAAAAAATTAATGAAAAAAACTGGCAACAAATAGGAATTTATTTGTACAACAAAGCCTAAAAAACATCTATACACCCTAAAAAAAAACTGAGGCATGCTGGTGGTAGAAGGGGTTATCCTGGTCTGGCCCAGGTAAAACATACAGGTGAAAGACTTCCTGTGTCCCTGAATGGAGAAGAAAAAATGTATTTAGCTTGTACAGTAGACAGACTTTCTGAGGGGCAATTACCATTAAACACACTTGTCTGTTGTAAAAGCAATATTCTATTTTAAAAATCCGAACATATCACAGCCAGTCTGGTCTTAAGCACACTGTATGGAAAATGGGGCAATTAACGAGTCATTAATTAATCTAAAGATAAGAATAATAAAACACCATTATTGGCAAAGTTTTTCTTTAATGATCTTGTGATCTTCCTGCTATTGTAAAATTATAGCTGTCCTCCTCTGCTGCAGAAAACATAAACAGTTAAAGGAACAATTAATTAGTGCCCACAAATGTTGACAACAGTGCTTCCTACACTCACGTGTTCCCATGCTCAGAACACTACACTGCCCAGTTATGTCAAGAAAAAAGAAACAAACAAAACAAAAAAACAAGAAGTGGCATTTAATTATATAAACATATTAAGAAAATGACAACAAACTCAATTTTAAATAATTTCAAATAACTGCCAACAATGTTTCAATATACTTCCAGAATCTCATACATGGCAGAAATATCACTGAAAGTAGTAGGTTCAGCTTCTGTTATAGGCACAAGGCAATTAAACATATTTCAGGCACTAGAGAATACAGGAAGAGACTTGGATAGACACTCTGTGCTAATCTGCGGTTACTTGATGGATATCAAAGATGCTTTTTGGGAAGACCCCACTGTCAAATCATAGAGATATGATTATGGACTTTTATTACTATTAAGTGCTGCGTAATATGCCAAGCTGGACTCATAACATCTCCACTCACTCACCCTTCTTGTCTCCCACGTTCATAGCCCACTCCACTGTTGAGCAAAATGAATCAATGGCAGATATGACACCGAGGGCATCTCCGTGATTGGCACAGCGCTGCACATACTGCAGAATTCTGACAGGCCGCGTGGTGCCGGACAAAAAGTCCTTTAGTCGTTCCAGGTAATTGTCATGCCACCAGAGTGCCCACTCGCCGTTTGTGCGCACTTTCCAAACCACAAAAAGAAGGAGGCACAACAGCGCAGTGCTCAGTGAGAGCACCACTACCAACATCTTGTGACCTTCAGTAGGAGGAAGGAGAGCGAAGACCTGATGGGAAAAAATACATAATTTAGAAGATTTCAGAGGAAAAATACACTAGAAATTAGTTTCTGGGCCTGTGCCGATTACCCTTTGTTTGCTTCAAATGGGTTTTGCATTCTCAAACACTTGAAGGTGAAATGCAGGTCAGAAGCCGGGTAATTAATTCTAAATGATATCAGAAGCATCTTGAACTGATTTACGAAAATCTTTCTACAAAGTAGGCTGTGTCACCCATAGCGGCCGTATTTCAATAGTGTGGTGTGGCCTATGTCAGGGACACAGAAGACATGGAGCACCCACCTTTAACACAAGACAATCAGAGATCTATCCTCATTCCCTGTCCAACAGCACAACGCAGAAATACAAAGGTGTTTATATTTCCACATTTCCTTTCTTACCAAAAAAAAAATACTATTGTTTTACTTAACTGCCAATTCAAATATCTTTTTTAGCAATTTGTAGCTCAGGTAACGCGTTATGGCAGTATTTCATATCTGCAACAGAACGTCCAGCAACAATCACCTAATTTATGTCTACGGCCTTAGATACAAATCACTAATGAAGAGAGATTAACTCATGGTAAATTGCTGCAATTAGTGATTTGTAAAATTAACTTATCTCTGCTACAAAATCATTTGACAACAGCCTCATTCCGACATTTCTATTTTAGCCTAGGAACTACGTATCACTGAAGTCCACAGAAACCAACACAGTCATGGTTCTCATCACCAATGTGATTAGCAACTTGTCAGCAACAACCATGTTTGCCAGGGAGGCCACTCAACTGACATACCAAATACTTCTGTCTATAGTTGTGCAAGGGACTTGTGACAGTGTTGGTGTTTAGTCACCATCACATGGGGGTTGGGATAGAATCTTCAGTTTAGTGTAAGCTGCACACATGGAACACAGGTTGTACAGGGCTTTCTTTGTTCCAGCCAGCAGTACGTATTCGCTGCTGTTCCAAATATAGGTCGACTGCAATCACCATGGACTTGCAGAAACAAAAAGCTCCAGAATATAAAAAGAGAACTAAAACATAGAAAGATGAACCTGGTCAGCTCAGCATCCTCAAATAGGTAGCATTACAATCTGCAACCACAGATTAGTCTCCATACACTGTGCCGTTAGATATTTTGAAGCCCAACAAATTTTTTGTTTGTATTGCTTTCTATGTCAGCACTGCTGAACTTCCCCTTTACTTTCTGCTCTCCTATACACAAGTCATTCGTCATTCAAAAATGCAACTGGTATGTAAATGACATGCAAATTACACACACAAAAAAATGTCCAATCAAGCTCTGTAACTAGAGGAGTTTGATTGGCTCAATTTTAAGTCAGTGCTATTTGCATAAAAAAGTTGCACGCAGTTAAAAAGGACACACACTTTGCAGGGTTCTAACCTCTCCCCACTTCATTAAAAATCATTTTAAGGGTTGCGTCATTGCTTCTTCGGTGGACACAAAAAAATACTTAAAATGTAGTTGGGTTTTAAAGACCAAAATTCGATTTGACTCATGGACTTTGGGATTTACTTACGGTATATATAGTATGCTGTACGAGGTACTGCTTCAGCAGTCCTTATTGACTTCAGAATTTATTAGATATTGTATATATAGTGTATGTTTTTTTTTTTTTTTTTTTTTTAAATACACACATTGATATCTGTATCATCTTTACATGTATTTGTTATTTAGCTCACAAATTTACTGGAAATTGTGCAATGCATGTTGAAATATTCATTATATATCATTTCATATATATATATAAATATATTAAAGTTGAATGAATTAGCCTCTCCCTTCCATGCCCTCACATTATGAAATACAGTACTATCTGATCGGAACCCTGTCTGGATAGAGGACAGACTGCCCCCTATATTGCTCAGACATTACAATGACCTTTTATTAATACCGTGTATCTATATAGCACTGACATATTACACAGCCCTTCACAAAGTCATAGTAATGACACTAGCTGTCCCTTGAAGGGGCTCACAATCCAATATCCCTACCATAGTCATATGTCATTAATACAATCTAAAGTAGTTTTGAGGGGAACAAATTAAATAAATTAAATGTTTCTGGGATGTGGGAGGAAACAGGAATGCCTGGAAAACCCATACAAACATAAGGAAAACATACAAATTCATTGTCCTGACCGATAAAAAAAGGCCAGAGTGCTATCCACTGATCCAACTCTGGTATTTAAATTCAATTCGGATTTGATCATTAATTTGTTAGCTGTGATAGAACTACAAGTACCTCATATAGCCGTTGTGGAATATGTTGGTGCACAATAAACACCATTAATTGGATAACAAGTGTACAGGCAAATTGTAGAAAACAAACAAATAAATAGTTTTGGAAATATTTTCTTGCCATTGGCTACCATACAATAGTCGTTTTTTTTTAACACAGAAAAACATTGAAGGAAGTTTAATCATTTATCATCTACACATCAATTTTACAAGTTAAAAAAAAAAAAAAAACTTTAATAGGGATACACAAACACGCATGCTGATAAAAGGGTAGAGACTTGAAAGGATATTCCATAATCTAATTATTGTTCTGATTGCATCCTCTAAACAGTGCAACTCTATATGCTACATTTGTCGACGGTAAGGCAAATCGACAAATGTGTGTAGTTATCAGCAGCTCTGATTTTCGAGGAAGGGATCCCATAAGGGTGAAATCTAATCAATAACCTGTACACTCTCAGCTAGGGCAGATCCATATGACCTTGGAATGTCCAAATTTAGGCCTAATACAAATACAATTTTCACTTCTGGTCCAATCAAAGCTCTGATAAAAAAAAAGATCAGATTTAAAGTGAAATCAGCCAACTGAAAATTCAAATCAGTTTTTTAGTTTTCAATTTGGATTGGCACAGATCAGACACATTGACAAAAATGGATCAAGAATACACAAGTCGTGTATAAAAAACAAACAAGCAAATCTGATAGGAACCTTTTATCCACTCTGTAAATCTTTTCTCTATGGTCAGAAGAGTGAAATATTGTACACATGCATTCTGCGTTTTTAGATTTCGGATTTAAGTGAAAAACTCGTTCAGATCTGACAACTGAGAACAAAATTGGCAGCAGATCTGTTCGTGTGTACTAGGCCTCTTAACACAAACAAGACAACAGTACAGCCAGCTTGCTCCAACAAAAGTTTGTTCATCTGAAACACCTGAGGATACAACCAGCCACACACAAACTTGTACGTAGACAAGTTCTACTTACTGAACCGTATGGAATCTCCTGCCTCTAGGCTCCTGGGTGTCCCCAGCAGTCTGACGAGTGCAATCCTTGCAGTGAGTGGAGAAGGAGCCAAATCTCTAACACTCCTCCTTCCTAGCCACAGTATATTAGACTTCCAACTGATGCACAGCAAGCACACTGCTGCAGAAAAATGAAAGAGACAAACTGCTGCAGCTACAAGGGGACTACATATCGCGGCAGATGCACAGGTCAGGGATTCAAAGCTCCTGAGCAGTAGTAGACCTGTCTCGGGTTAAATAAACTGAGCACATATATGTTTTTTTTTATATAATAGAGTGGGTAAAAATTTTAACGCAACTGCGGACATTTGCGTTAGTGTTAGTTCTCAGGGGCTTAGCGCAATTATTCAGACTGCACCTCAAAATGGACTTGTACTAAAAGAAATATAGAATGTGCCACTGCTGACCACTCCTGAAAATGATAGTTTTTTGGCTGTAATGTGGGTGTAGTGGCTTCCACAATTCCCGATTCTTTATTGGAACACATTTGTACCACATCTGTTCAGCTTGGCCACATGCAGGTCCTGTTATGTGTGATTTTTTTTCTTTTGTCTTAATTAGATCTTACATTCCGCAGCATGCACGGGTCTTAAAAGCTTGCTTTTCGGGAATGGTGTTGTGCCTGGTGTAGATACCACAGAGTTCAACACATCTATACTGTTTGTAAATTGGAAAGGAGGCTCATACAGAGTTCAAGAGTTTCTGTCTCTCAACAGGAAAAGTGATCTGCTTCCTACTGAGTATGAAGCTAGAGAGCTGAAAGATCACAGAGACAGAGTGCATTTTATATGCATATAAAGATACTCATTAAAGAATATATCTTTACATTGAAGCTCAGTGTCCTGGGGTTTGAATAGAAGAGATAGCATATGTGTACTAGAATTGTAGTATTGTCGTGTTAAAATTCTAGGTCCTATGCTATTTAGGAAAAAAAAAAACATTTGGACTAAATTGAAAGAGAAATGATTAAAAGAACTAAAAAACAATGAATGTAAGGGGGAAAGTGGGCCAGGGACAATGAGGAAAGAGCTAAATGATACTGGACCTGCTCCAGCCAGGAAATGAGGCAGGCCTAATCCAGAATAAACTCACAGTATGCAATGAAATCTGAACAATCAATTTCAGTAGACTTACCTGTACAAGACTAAATAAAAGGCTTGAGTTCAGCTTTAAATTTGACACAGTTGAAAATTTGTAAGCTGCACTTCCACCGTTCTGCTCTACAAAAGTAGGCGTGCAATACATGAAATTCTATTGCCAAAGGTCAGGTAGTGCTTCTAGGATAGCAGACAAAAGGATGCAGACATGCGGTTTTTCCAATGCATTATTTTTTTTTTTTTGACTTTGTGATTTTACAGATTTCCTTTTCTTTTGTTAAGAGTTTATTTGTAATATTCTTCTGCAATGTGTGTTTTAATCCCCATCATTCTCAGTTCAGTGCACTGCACAGCTTCGGGCAAGTGACTGCTTATTATAAATAAGATTATTGTTAGGTTAGTGCTACAGAAAGATATAAAGTCAGTCACATGATTATGCAGTGCAGTCTTTTGAATGAAATGCGGTTCAAGGACTGTACAAAATGAGCGAGTGTGAAAGGAATGGTAAAGCCAATAAAAAAAATAAATAAAAAAAAAGAATCCCCGTGCAGAGAACATAATTCATTTCTAACAATATATCCATGGACTCAAGGTGAAATTCAGATGTGCTGCAACTTTATAACAGGGGTAGGTAACAAAGGGGAAAAGCAGAGATGAAGCAAGGTCATTTGAAATAAAAAAAAAAACATGCTTAGAAATAATTCTTTACTGAATACTACAGCTATGGAATGTGCTATAATTACATAATGATGGCCAAGGCAGGAAGCTTTTTTTACTGAAAAGACAATTTAAAGAGGAACTCTGCTATTATTTACACCAGAACTGGTAATTTAATCAGACTGCTATGTAATTTCATAAAATGTTACTGTAATCCTTTCGGTTAAAGAAAAAAAAAAAAAAAACCCTTACATGGGGTGTTCTTGGTGCACTGAACTGTATTCAAATAAATAATTCTGTACCACTTGTCATTTGTATCAAATCCCCGTTTGTTTCATAATTAATAATAATTGACTGCAGCAGTGTACCTGGACAAAGATCTGACATCTTCCAACTCACACACACACACGGCTAAATGGAAGACACAGCAAAGTGACCTGAGTTTGGAATAATTTCATCAGGGTACACCTATTATTTCTACTGTGTTTTCAGCAGTTTGGCTGGGTTTTATTAACAAACTTGAAACTAGTAAACTCAACATTACCACAGATACCTAACCACAGACATGTAAGCTTATTAATAGTAAATTGGTATGGCATTTAACCTTATTAATGATAACATTTGCTTATACTACTTCTGCTTATACTACTAGAAGTTCAGCAACTTTTTTTACAGACATCAGATCTCACAAATAATAAAGTGCTTCTGGGAATGGGGAAAGTAACACTACCCCTGTCTCCTACAAGTTCATTGCTTGGTCTGGCAGGGTATAATGATGCTTTTCTTATCCAGGAACCACTATAGGGTACGTATACATACCTATTTGTGCTACGGCAGTAAGAATATGTAGGATGTAGGCAAGCTTCAACTCTACCAGCAAGGGATAAAGCATTGCTCACCACAATAAAAGATAACTGACAGTCTTGACATTTAAAACATGACAGGTTAGTTTTAGGCTGAGCACATTTTATTTTTTTTTATATACAAGCATATCCCTGTAAAAATGACAGATTCTCCTTAAATGCCAGTGGATACATTTAGACCAAAATTTATTAGCCCCGTTTCTCTGACTGGTTTAATTATTTCGAGTCGTAGTAATTTCCTATTCGAAACATAAGTGAGTTGAAATCCTTCTGTGAGTTAATCTCAGTCACCACCCTCTCCCATCTTTACAACCTTTAATCCAATTTGTCGAAGCATGCTCCTCATCATTGGATTAACCCCTCTGTGCCAGTTCTTTTTGCATCAGTGACAAAGAGTATTCGGTATATGGAGCTCCAGTACACCAGGCTGGGGAGTTGTAGAATTTGTTCATTCAGGAGGTTTAATTGAGCATGTAACAGGATCTTCTGTCTGGCACATACTCAGCTACACGTCAGGAAGACTGCCACCCTGTGCAAGGATTCAGCTGACATGGCCATTCATTGTTCTGGTGTGCAGTTCACAGTGGGAGTAAATCTACTTTAGTCTTTATGTCTGGTTGCTCAGTTTCCATACCCATCAATTCCAGTAAACAGAATAAGACTTAAGTTCCAGCTCAACAATATACAATACAGTCCAACAAAGATATTTGTCCGTGGTGCTCTTACTGACCAGGCCTATGAGATACAGACAGTTCACTGTGTTTTAAACTCCGTTATTTGCCATACTGGGTTGAAGTCAAATATTCCAGCCATGCGGTTAGTGATGGGCAATCGCCTGGAGGCTTAGGACAGAAAATGACAATTGTTAGGCTCAGTGATCAGAGACAATACTTCTTACACTGTATACTGTATACCACTGTATACACTGTATACACCTATAAAACGTCCGATTGTTACCTTGAAATGATCAAAAAGAGCACCTGTTTTCATTCCTTTGGCAGATAACAGTTTGACTCCTCCACTTTGAGGGTAGCCAGGCTCCACATGTAGAGTGTACTGCATGCTGCCTTTCAGTAGGATGATCTGCTGCTCCACTGGGAGCCAGTCAATGATAAACCTAGAAATTTAACAAATGGAAATTTTTTTTTTTTTTATTTAGCATTCGCCTATATCTTCCAAGATTAAACAAACATGTCTGAATATTAGGTTCTGATGGGAAGACAAAAAATGACCACGTGTAGATGTATCTCCTCAAAATCTATTTACAAAGCTGCAAATGTCTTTGGTCAAGAGGTTGCTGTGCAGTTACTGCTTCCTCATGTCAGTAAACTACCCCCTCGGGGGGGATTCTACATGTCTTCTTTGTGGCAGCCCCCAAAAAAATGAATAGAGGAAGCAGTGGTACAATACCCACTTCACTGCCACCATAAAATATGAAAGTATGCCTATAATGTATAAAACTACAGGAGCTGCTATTGCTAGATTCTTGTAGCACTTGCCTTATTACTGTAACGCTACACATGTGAATTTATCGCCAGTGAATCACAAAACCAAAACAGTCATGTAGCCTGTAAAGCTAACCCCTGCATCGGCATTTGTGTCATTGATTAATTGTCATTAGTGTGGCCACTGGATCTCAATCTCTGCCAGGTAGTTCTAAAAGAAATGGGCAAGGGCAGTACCTTTGTTTTTGTCCTAAATGGTAAACAGATAATCTGTACTTGTTTTAAATTACAGTTTGTGAGCAATGGGATTCTTCAGCCTAATTAACAATTTGCTAATGCTATCCAGCAAAAAATTTACCAAAAGTGCTAAATTCACCCTCCCTGGGTGGGGCAAAACTCATTAGAGGATGAAGGTGGAAGTCTGATAATAAAGGTACTGGATGTAGAATACACCATGATTATGTTTTATGTTTGTATAATACCAACTACAATAAACTTACTTTGAAAGAAGGAACATTTTTGAATGTTTTTTGATTTCATATTATGCTGAAGTCAGTGAGTATAAGCTACAGAAATCAAAAGTCAGAGTTTTGAGGGGTTGGCAGGTGTCCTGATAGGGGGAAAATGTCAGATTATCTGTAAAGTAAACCTGTCATAAGACAGATATGAAGAAAGCTCAGAAATGTCATGTTTATTTCTTCTTGACAAGGACTGGCCTCTGGAAACAATAATGCATCATTTGGTATGCTCCTGAAGAAAATGTGCCATCACCACACATGTCTATAATACTTTATATCAGCACTGGTGGGCTCTGGTGGTGCAGCACCTTTATTTCCTATGACCCAGGGATAGTGTAATCTCTCCAATACAGGAGTTATGCAGCTCTACATTAAGTATGGGAATAAGGATTAAGATCAATATAGGGTAATTATGTGTACCCTTATTGATGGGTTTTGTGAATATTATATATAGGCATTTATGAAGGATGAGAAATCCTCTGGAGACTGCCATTTGAAGGATCAACCAGCATTTCTATGCCAATTTTCTGAAACACCCAGCCATCCAGAAGCTAGCTGACCACTGGACTCCTGCTCCACAGATGTGTCACTTTCTTTCAGCTGCCCAGTGTCCAAGGGAGTAAAAGGCTGGGGCACATATCAGGAACTTCAGGTGCAACCTTGGCAAAATCCCAAGGACAAAATACTGGCAGAAGATAAGCGACGATCCTCTGACTTTGCCAGTGAAGGCTAAGCTGTATAAGCCCTTCACAAGAAGGGAGAACTCAATAGTCTTTTGACCCAAAGAACAAAGCAAAAAGTGCACTGCAGAAGGTAAGGAAGCACATCTAGACTGAAGGTAACGGGGGATTTTAACCTTGTTAAGATTATGTTTCATGTAGAAGGAGGGCCAACCATTTCTAAGGTTGGCTATATCCTAGAAGATGACTAGAGAAATAAAATACCAATAGAGATATATCTCAGAAATTAGATTAAAGATTTACTTTTTAGTCCATACTAATTTTTGAATACATTACTTGGTACACAAAACCTCCAAGAAACACAAAACTTTCCAAAGCAATATAAGCATCCTATAAAACAATACATTTCAGTGCATTGATCACATGGAGACTGTAAGCTGGAAACATTACCTGTCCCGCAACTCTTTCATCTCTGCCAGGAGTTGGCCATGGCTTCTATACCAAAACTTTAGTTCTAGGATAACAGGTATGATATGAGAGATATCTCCATGCTGTAGTTCTGGGGGTAGGCAGGGCATGGAGTCTTCAGTCTGTAAAAATAATGATTATTAATGTGATCATCCATAGACATACGGACTGACATCCCACAGGTTACTGCCAAATAAATCAGCAGGAATTACCAATATCTCTAATTGATTTCTGGTATCTTGCCCAGTTTGTGCATTTTTTTTTTTTCGATGCGATGAATTTATGTACTTACTATCAAGTTGATACATTTTCCTTATTAGGGAGAGGGGAAAAAACCTGAATATTTACCCGTTTGCACTCAAAGCAACTTGTGGGTAAAACCACAGTGCACAGAGAGTGGGCCAGGCATTCAAGACCCCTGGAAGCATGTCTGATCCGGATGATCCTTTGGAAGCCCTAGCTTTTCAACAGGCCAAGGATTCACTACCCACCAGAGAAGCAGGAATAAATCTTTATTTCCCATTTTTTTTTTTTTTTTTTTAAGATGAGAAAATGCATTTGGAAGCCCTAGTTGACAAAAGATATGTTATGTTAAGTCAATATATATTTTATCTTCTGATAAACTTGAAGAAAATGTTATTTTAACAAGCAGAAAGACAGATTAGAACAAAATCAAAAGTTTGTTCATGCAATGAGTATTTAATTGTTAAAGACACAGCTTCCTATGATCTGCTTTTTTAGAACAACTGCACATTTTGGAGAAATGAGTATCCCCTATCAGGGGGCTGCTTACATTTAAGCTAAACTCCCGACATTTTCAGTTGTTGTTTGCATGGAGAAGAGTACAAATTCTTTTACATAATCTTTTATCTAATTTGTTTGTGCCCACAGTCCCCCTCTTTTCTTGTTAAACTGACAAATACTTTAGTCTAACCCTGGCCCATAGCAAAGAAAACCTAAATATTTTCTAACCCTTCACCATATTCAATACAAAACAACAAAGTTAAGTTGTCTTATCTACAAAACAAAAAGCTTTAATGCTTTAAAGTTGCCTCTAGATAAGCGTTGGTTGCCTGAATTACCCACATATGTACAAGTACCACAGTCTACATAAGATAATAACATAGATAAAGTAATCTCTTCATACAGACTACAATATTCTGTCCCTCACCTTTATTTGAAATTGTCCTTCTGATGTCAACTTCACATTGACCCTCAAAGATGCCAATGTTTCACTAGCATACAAATCTAAAACCAGTTCCTTCTCCAAAATAGGCACCAATGTTATTCCCTGAAGAGTCCTCAGGAGTTCAAGAAGTGAAGAGTCCCTATGAAAGAAAACAAGATGCAGACATGTCTATTTTAGTACATTGCACACAGGCAACTTAAAGGGGTTCAGGGTTTAGATCACCTACTTAGTAGTATGGTTTTTACGACTTGATTGTTACTACATCCATATTTTTTATGTAAAAAGATAATTTTGACTTAAAAAAAAAAAAAAAAAAAAACAGTATTTGTACCTTGTAGAACATGATTTGTATAAAGGCTTGGTTCTATATACTTTTTTTACCATTTCTAAATATTTTGGTATTTAATTTTTTTTTTTTTACAAGAAGTTATTAATGTACATATATTCTCTTAGGTGTTCTCAGAAAAACTTTATATATGGTGTGTGCATTCCATTACGTAGTCTCCTTAAAAGCTAACACTTGCTTCTTCACCCACTGCCCAAACCCATGCTTATACCGTGTTTCCCCGACGATAAGGCATCCCCATCAAATAAGCCACCCCCCGATTTTTGCTCGAAGAATTAAAATAAAGCACCCCCCCGCAAATAAGACATCCTCCGATACCTGATACTGTGTGCCTCTGTGTGACTCCTCGATGCTGGCTGCAGTGCAGAGAAAAACTGAAAGTAACTTCAAAGGACAAGCAAGCTGCTGATCCCTGCCCTAACAGAGTCTGTTAGCCGGCCGTAGAAGCCAAAAAAAAAGTGAGTCAGTGATCAGAAGGGGACAATCAATGGCACATGAGTGATCAGAA
>NC_092871.1:56984864-56985380 GCF_032062135.1 Pyxicephalus adspersus | reverse complement strand
AAAAATAAGACATCCCCCTGAAAATAAGACCTAGGGCATATTTTGGCATTTAAAAAAATATAAGACAGTGCCTTATTATAGGGGAAACAGGGTAGTAAACCCTTGTGTGTACAAAATGGTATCAAACTACAGAACCTTATTGCTAGGAGGAATGCAAAACAACTACAGGTGCCTGATGCTGGTATTGGCAAGTAGGGGCTGAAAGACAGTGTCAAACAAAATTGTTATGGTTGGAAAACACCATATGTTATTATCCTATTGTACAAACTCAGATCTACCATCACTTAGGAAACACACACACACCTTAATGCTGGGAAGGAAAAAAAACAAACTGTCCTTTAATTAACCACCTAGCCGTTAAGCCCGACCTTCGTTCGGGTAAAAAAAAACGGCTAGGATGGTTAACCCCTGAGATTTTTCCCATCCATACTTACCTGGTCCCCCTGTGCTCATCCAGCGTCATTTTCGTATTCCAGCGTCGTCCGTCGATCTCCCTCTCCAGCGTCGGGTGCCAGC
>NC_092871.1:56831205-56983745 GCF_032062135.1 Pyxicephalus adspersus | reverse complement strand
TGTTCGGACATATTTCTGTAAGTTACAGGTCTACAATTTAAAAAAAAAATTTCCTGAAAAACAGTGGATCACTTTTGGTACAGAAATCTAGACCTCAGTGTAACGCTCAGGAGGTTAATTGCTTGTTTATGTCTAGAAAAAAAACAAAAAAGGTGATGTACCTTCCATTTCTTTCGCTCCCAAACAGCCAGTGCACTCATTTTTTACAGATAATGCAAGTTGTTGGCAAGTTTTCTGCATCCTCCTACAATGCACGGCTATTGGTTCTGCATTGTGAGGGATGACGTTGGTGCCTGCGATTGTTGCACAGAGTAACTTAGACAACAGGCAGTGGGGTACTGCTGTGTTTATAGATATATTTTTTGTTAAACATTTTAAATCTATTACATAGGAAGTAAAAAGGGAATGTAATGCATTCCATCAGCAATTAGAGGCTAATCGCTGGTCCTTGTGTCCACCTCAATCTTACTTGTTCACAGATCGCATCCAGGTGTCCACTGACTGCTCCAGTTTTTCCACCTCCATATTCAGCAGCTGAATATGGTCCTGACATTCCTGACATTTTTTTACCATCTGCTGCTGCTTCTGAAGTGCTTCCTCCTGCTGCTGCTTTGCCTGAAAAAAGGAGGAAGATAGAGCTAGAAGAAAAGATACAATGCAATTATCGAGGAGCAGAATGTGCAACTGGTAGAGGAAACATGCCTGATTTTCCTTAATTGTTCTCTAGAAAAAAAAAAAAGGAAAACAAAAAAAGTGTTAGTAAGCAGAAAAACTCAACCACAAGACAGTGATTTTGTGGGTCAGTCCAGCCTCTAGTTCACTATCCACCACAGCAAGACCCTTGAATCAATTCCTTTTTTGAAAGGGACATAATTTCGGTGCCTTTAACACCAACTTTTTGGCAAAGCTTCCAAAATATTTAAAAACTGACATTAAAAAATTCTTTTAACATTTAAATAAAACTATTTTAGGAAGGTTTGGTCTAAAGTCTTAAAACAAATATGTATTTTGCTGATGCATGACAGATAAACAAATTTGCCTTAATGCTTATTCCCCAGCAGCACATACTTACCATTCTAGTGTTCTCCTCTGTTACTGGGGGGTAAAGAAGCTCTGTCTTACTGTAAATGGAACATTTGGGGAGTCAGTGATGGAACAGGATCTGGGGGTTCTGGTGGATCATAGACCCATAGTTCTCTGCAGAGGGTTTTAGCCGGTTGCTCCGCCCGGCTGCTGTGAATACCCCGCCCAGCTCTCCTCGGCAGCTCTCATCTTCCGCACAGATCTCAGTGAGGCTGCTCTGTGCCAACTGTTCAGAAAATTGCTGCTGCGATGAGAGGTGAGCACACAGTTCAGCCTTCATGTGAATGAGACACAGGCAGTCCCGGCCCCGTCTCATAGCACGAGCTGGGCAAAAAATCTGCCGGTGAAATGTATCCACTGCTAGAGCTGTGTGTGAATTCTGCATGTCATTCTGCATCCTCACCGCTCTCTGTGTACAAACTTCCATATCTCCTAAATTGTATGTCACAATGACCTGTAATTTTCAGGGTGCACAGGGGACCCTCAGATACTAGTTACTACAATTTAAGCCCCTCAGCTTTAAAGAATTTCAAGATATGGGGTCACAAATGTAAAAAGTTATGAAAATTGAAGTTTGGGGTTGCTGTTTCAGAGGAAAGTGCAACTAGGAGTCCTAAATTGAAAATGCAAATTGGGGACCCCGGGGCCACTAACATAGCAAGGAGCATTGGGGTGTGCCCTAAATATATACCTACCTGTCACAAATCTATACCTATGAAACTGTCTGCTTCTCTTCTTTGAGCACCAATTTCTCTGAAAATATGCAAGAGTCGGGCACATTCTCCCCCTACAATCTCATTACTACAGCATCATTAGAACATAAAACACTGCCCATCAAAATGGGCCTCCCTGCCGTTACACATTCCTGTCCACTTAACTAGCATTCTGAACTTCAATTGGGGAATGGGGAGGTGTAACAAACAAAAAATATAGGTACAAGTGGGGAACATCTGTGACCAACATCCCCTAAATCTTCATCACTATGGCATCATTAGAAAATAAACTCTGCCTGTACACCTAAAGCACTTGGAGGTATGGGGGCTCCGGACCTGATCAAATACTATGTGGCGACACATCTTCGCTACTTGCCCTCCTGGACTATGTTAGTCTCCCTCAGTGTATGTCGGAAGTTGGAGAAAGCTTGGATTTCCCCACTTCATCCCAATGTGATGCTTTGGAGCTCCTCCTGGTTAATGCCCGAGAAGGATTTGTTGTCCCCGATGGTTTCCATGGGAAATATCTGGAGAACATATTCTAAATACGGTCTCTCCTCTCGGGGCTCTGTGCTTACATTTATCATACGAACCCCTCTGATACCTGACAGCTTAGCTAGAAATATGTGGCAGCCATGAAAAGACCGGGGGCTTTTTCATCTCCGAAATGTATTACATCCAGTGGAAAAAAGATTGCTTTCCTTTTCGGAGTTGCAGGAAAAATTTAATCTCCCTCAAACAACCTTTTTTTGCTTATCTACAGATTAGACACTATATACAATCACTCCACTCTGTGCCCAGTTCTCTGAAATAACTCCTTTTGAGAGAATTTGTATTGGAGGTCCATTTTCCAAGGGCCTCATCTCCTCCATTTATGGCCTTCTCCACGAATCAGCGAGGGAGTCATCTGGTAAATTTGCATACATGAGTACCTGGGAGAGTATTTTGGCTGGTGCCCTGGAGAAGGATACAATAAATAAAAGCTCAATATGTACGCTTTATAAAGAAAATCTCTACAAGATTTTGTTCTGCTGGTATCATACGCCAGCGGTGTTACACCGCCTGTTTCCGGAGGTAGATCCGGCTTGCTGGCGCTCCGGGTCCCATTATGGGACTCTGGAACATATTTTTGGTCCTGTCCCCTTATTCAGGGCTATTTAGGGAGAGTCAATGCGCTAATTGGGGATGTGACTCAACAACGATTTCCCCTCGACCTGCTCCACCACTTGCTGGGAATGCCCCTTATGGGCCTTCCAAAATCCGCCTGTCAGCCCATTACACATATTCTAGTAGTTGCTCGTATTCTAATCTCCACCAAATGGAAATCCAGACTTCCCCCCTCTATAGAGGATTTTTTTGCTCGTATTCAAGACATACGCCTGATGGAGTACCTCACTGCCCTCCTCCGGAACAGGGTTGCGAAATTTGAACAGATATGGGAACCCTGGGATGCCTACTATACCAGTCTACAGGTTTAATATGTCGCTGGTTCCGGATGTCAGTGTGCTTCCTATCAACCTTTGTTTGTATCCCCCCCCCCATTCACCTGCTTGGCTACGTCCTTTTTGATTCATTTCTTGTTCTCTGTTTATTTATCTGTTGTTTACGTATTTTCACAGTTTATTGGGTTTGAAAGACCGGTAGAGTACGGCCACTGTATTTACTGTTACTTACTCCAGAGTTTTATGTAACATTATCGGATGTACCTATCACCCTGTATGCTATGTTTACGAGATGTTTTGATGTATAAGTCTGGTTGTCTTTGTATGTGAAAATGCTCGATAAAAACTCAGTTTAAAAAAAAAAAAAAAAAAAAAAAAAAAAGGAAGGAAAATGAACCCACTAAATTTTGAGGTTGAGGTACTGGAAGGTTACAGTCATGTGTAACAAGAAAGTGCATTTTGATGGACAGTTTTTTTTTTTAAATTTTGTAATGATGCCATGATGATGAAAGGGGATAGCCACACATGTCTCCCACTGCCACCTATATTTTTGTTTCCCTGCACCTCCTAACCCTAGAGAAATTGGGGTTTGAGGTAAGATGCAGACAGATATGTGTAACAGAGCAGGCAGCACATTTTGCTAGGTAGAGATTTATGTTCTCATAATGCCATAGTAATTACATTTTAAAAAGGTTTAGCCACAAGTGTACCCCACTTGCACCTACAGTTTTCAGTTTCCTATGCCTCCACCTTAAAAATTTCAAATTAATACAACCAACGGTTTAGGAGATATGAAGGTTTGAACACAGCCAGTTGTTAGGCTGCAGAATATGACAAGAAGCTTTTACACTCACATTGCTATCACACTCTGCTGCCAATGACATTACACACTGCGGATAAACGTCACAGACAGTGTTTTTATATAGAATATGGACAGTGATGAAAGGGGGTCACTGGCTGTCTTGTCCCCATTTGATATCACATGCATGATGCTATTAAAGCATCGCCATATTTTTAACATTATATTAAAAAGTGACTTTCTCTGGTATGTAATGGAAAAATTTGCATTTTTTTTGTTTTTACACTTTTGTGGAGAGGACCTCTCCCCTTCAGTCTTCACTTCCATTTCAGCAAAGACCAAAGGAGAAATCCACAGCCTCCCGGGATATTTGTGTCACATATCCCAAGAGGCTCTGCACTGCTCCTTGTGTGCATGCACCTTCAGAGGATTTCTTATAATGAAAAAAAAAAAGTGTTCAATCCAATGCATGTGCAGTGCAAGCAGCCCTGGATGTACAAGTGAGGATCAGAGAGGAAGCTGAGCCAGCATGGGCCTGCAGGGCTAATTTTGTAAAAGAATAAAGTGAAAAAAAAATGTTTTCACAAAAGTTCACTTTAACTAAATATAGACACAGGAGCACATCTGAAGTTACTGCCGGTGTGGATTCAGCCTAAGGTTACATTTGTCCATTCCTCATGCCAGGAACCACTGCTGCTTAGAAAACTTCTAGCTCTGAAAAAGCCCAGCACTTACCCCTGTTACCAATCCTAGGTGCCCAGCACTTACCACCTGTTACCAATCCTAGGTGCCTAGAATTTACCACCTGTTACCAATCCTAGGTGCCTAGCAGTTGCCAGAAGTCACTCAGAAGGGGTAAATGTTTTTTGCTGCTAATATAAACTAAGCCTAACTTGTTACACCACATTCAATATACTATTACACTACTACAAAGGATTACACTCCTAAAACATTAAACACTAGTAAGTTGGGTCACAATACACGGCATAGAACAGTTGTGGCAAAATACATAGGATAGAAAAATTGAAAATACTAACGGGGCAGGCATTACAAAGTTGTAACAAATCATTGGGAGAAGGTAGAAGACTGAAACAATAAGAGGTTACCAATTATCCATGGCAAACAACTGGGAGCACTAAATTTGCTGTGTTTTGCCACACCCCATTTTTTACCACCCGGCTACAGCTTCCTACCACCCGGCTGAAAAACATTTCTGGGGAGAACACTGTAGACCTATTAGCATGCAATGCCAAGCTGCAATATCTAAAGGTAGTAAAATACTTTCTTGTATTAAAAGAGGAATAGGCTGCAGAGATGGAGACATAATCCTGCCCCTGTACAAAGCATTGGTCAGACCACATCTGGAATATGCAGTGCAGTTTTGGGCACCAGTTCACAAAAAGGACATTGTGGAATTGGAGAGAGTGCAGAGAAGGGCAACTAAATTAATAAAAGTAATGGAGGAGCTCAGCTATGAGGAGAGATTAGCTGAACTGAATCTATTCTTGTTTGAGAAGAGAAGCTTAAGGATATGATCACTCTGTATAAATATATAAATGGTACATAGAGAGAACTCTCTTCCCAATGATTTATTATGAGATCATTACAAAGAACAAGAGGGCACTCTTTGCATCTGGAGGAAAAGAAGTTTAAGCTCTGAATAAGGAAGGGATTCTTCACTGTAAAGTCTGTGAAAATGTGGAATCGGCTCCCTCAGGAAGTAGTTTCAGCAACTAATATAGATTGCTTTAAGAAAAAGATTGATGATTTCCAGAAGCACAGAATATAACTGGGTGTTAAGGCTTTAAAATAAAGATAACAGAGACTGTTGATCCAGGGAACATTCGATTGCCTCATGGAATCGGGAAGGAATTTTTCCCCCTGTTGGAGCAAATTGTACCAGGGTTTTTTTTCCTCTGGATCAAATAGGTCTCTAGGATTTCTATCTGGGATATGTTTACTTCCCTAGTAGTTGAACTTGATGGACTTTTGTCCAACCTAACTGCCATGAAAAAGCAAAGTGAGACATGTAACTCTACTCAAAATATCTATATTCCTAGCAGCTAAAAAAAGCACAGGGCAAGTAAGGGGGAAAAATGGTGGGTATCTGGGATAAGGAAAGTTAAAAAAAGTAAGTCTTTTGAGTAAAGGTTTTAATTTTTTGTTTTGAGTAGAATTTTGAAGTGTCATACCATTGTCCCTCTTCACCCCTGTACTTGATGTAGTGACAACTGTCTCATTTGAGTTTAAAGGGAAAATCCTACAACTGAAGAGCTGAACCGAAGATTCCAGTGGGGATAAATGTTCTTCAAGACAATGTGCAGATGGAAAAAATGCACAGCAGAACAGACAACTAAATGATAACCTAATGGAGTTTTTGCTTTGCCTTACCTAACCATACAGCACAACTCTATTAACTACATTAAGCGGCGAATGCTCAGGCAGTGCTCCCTGCACACTGGAAGTGTAAGGTAAACTGAAACTAAGTAACAAAATATGCAGCAAAGGCCAGGCACTAATTCTTACCTGCAGATACTAGGGGAAACTGCAAATCATATCTGTATATATACAATAGAAGTACAAAAAACAGACCTTACAGTACTTCTGGGATACAACAAAGTTGAACCAGGCACACTCTACAGGGCTGCGAGCATAATAAGGCCAACGTGGTGAACATCAATGTAACAATTCTCTATGGAAAAAGGGTACAACGGTGCACATAGTGTAAAGAAAAAAAAAAGTGTGACAATCTGTAAAAGTACTTCCAAATGGTTGTCTTCAAAGCCCGGTGTATACAGCATAATAGACAGTCGTCTATTTTTGAAAAATTGCATTACGTATTTAAACTTGAAAAAATTATTTTAGTTAAGCGAGATATGTATCTAAATCTAACCAGTTAAGATTACATTACATGTTTCCTGATTTGTTCTTACCTTGTAGTGGTATCTTTGAAGACTCTCCTCTAGTTGAGTCTTCTTCCTCTGCAAAAGCTGAATCTTCTTGAGTAGTTCTGGTATAAGTACTTCCACCTCCTTTACCTTATTCTGGTAGGCTGCTTTAAACCCTTTCCATTTCTCTTTCACTATCTCTATTTCCTGGCCTGAGAGAGAAAAGAAGCCAAAAATCAATCTCCCTGCAGTTTTCCAGACGGCCCTGACCACTTGATCACTCACTCTGGAACTCCTTTACCTACATTCTTACACCAGGTTACTTCCTCTGCTCATATAAACTAAATAGTAGCTTCTCTTTGACCCTCTTTCTATGCCTTCTCAGCCCAAGAGCTTTTTGGTTCATCCACCCAACTTCTGTCTCTTCATGGTGTGTCCAATCCAACTGGCTTCCTTCCTCAACTAGATTAAAGCAGAAATAAATCCAAAACTCGCTCAAAACAATAAAATCACACGTAACTCCCATCCCGCAGATCAGTCTGTCCATCGGGAGGTTTTTTCCCATAGGGTCCTGCATTCTCCTGGTATCTGTCTTTGGCCCACGGCAAAGGGAGTGCCAGGCGTATCTTCTCTTTCGTATTCTTCATCCTAGGTCACCAGATCTCGGGTTGTGCAAGCACGGGATTGGGTGATGTAGATTATGAAAAAAAACTTTCTGATCTCACTGCACACGCGTGAGATTGGCAACTTTTCACCTAATTGATGAAAAGGGCTCCTGTGCTCCCATTCATTCTTGATCGCCTAGGCAATCGAGAATTAAGAGGGTGGTGCTGCACTTTGTTTTTGTTTTTTTTTGGTTTTTAAAAAGGGTGTTGCATTTAAAAAAAAACACAGAATTTTTATTTTAAACAAAAGGGTTGTCAGAGTTTAGGTACGCTTTAACCCTAATTTATTCTCTTTACAAAACTTTCTTACCATGGCCTCAAATTCAGCTCTGTACTATATGATTTAGCAAATTAATCTTAATATAAACAGCATAAACTTGATGCCAAAATAGGCACTGGGTACTCACACAGCTGTTCAAGTGTGGCTTCTTCCCAGTTAACATTGGCCGCTTCTTGCAGGAACTCAATTAGAAAACCCAGAATTTGCAGCTGGTGGCGCACCACTTCTTCCTTCATGCGTGTGTCCTAAGAAAGAGAGGAAGAAGAAATGTAATAGTGAAACGCTCCACTTTATTATCTGGGTTTTCTTAAGTGTTTTAAATAATAACTGCAAAAGTGTAATTTGTTCTATCCAGTGTATATTAATACGATAATCATAATTATTGCACCCAAAGATTGTTTATGAAAATGTAAATAGATATGTATATGTATATAGATGTATGACCTAACAAATTGTATTTCTTTGTAATAGGGAGGGGGTTTTGTTTTATTGGCAAAGAGATCTGCTATGTCTTACCTTTCACCTTGCAACATATCAAGGAGGACATACACTGACAGAATATTTAAGATGCTATTGCTGAACTCATTTCAAAAAGCAAGTTTCCATCCATTAATTTAGAGGTCAGCAAACTTCGGCCTTTAGGCCGGATATGGCCTAGCCAGTATTTAAGGGGGCCGTTAGGCCGGACTAGGTATTTAGTGTTGGATCCGGTCTAATTGAATTGTTGCATTATTGCCAGTTCCCGCACAGTAACCCCAAATACTATTCCTTATCCCTAAGAGCAGAAGCAACGCGCAGCTACCAGTCCCTGGAAGGTTGACCTCGAACTTCGTGTCTTCAACCCCGAATGGACTTGGATTTACTTTATTTCAGCTATGATAATCAACCTGCGAAAAGCCAGTACGGTGTTGGTACCAGTGATGTAGATGTTGCATCCCTGGAGAGCAGACAGCTATAACTCTGCTCTAAGTTCTTACTATATCATTATATCTTTACCTTAAAAATGTATATAAGCTTTGTTGTCTGTTTTAGCATGTAATTTAGAAAACATATAGATTAGAGTCTACAGCACTGTTTTTTGACCATTTTAACATGGAGGAACCCTTGAAATAACTTTCTTGTTTAAAGGGAACCCCTTGTATATTTACTATGTCCACAGCTCTCAACATATTAGTGTGGTGTAAGTAGGAGGAATGCCTCTTACATTGCTGGCCAGTGGGAGGAATTTTACCCTTACATATAACATATAATTGACCGGAGAGGACCTAAATTGCTTAATGACAACTTAGGAAACCTCTCGAGAAGCCCTAAAGTTCCAAAGAACCCTGGTTGAGAATCACTGATCTAGAGGGGGTGCTTAGTGCATGACTCTGCCTAATAATACTTGTTGAGATAAGAGATCATACAAATGATAAAGGAATATGTATAAAACATTCGCCAATAACAATGACAGTGCTGGTGCCATCTAGAGGGGGAGAAAAAAAAAACATTTTCTTTCTTTTTTTTGAATGCATTTATACATGACTCTTACCTTAGAATGGTTAAGGTGGATTTTAACTGGGAGTTCATTTCCAGCCCCCTTATGATGAAGATTCAAATATGGATGTTTTGCAATGGAACCTAAAATCCTGGTTTAAAAAGAAAGTACATGATGACGTTGAATGCTTAAAAAAGGAGCACAGGATTAGCTAAATCAGGAAGGAGGAATGGTTCTGCTTACAAACACTTAGCCACAAGGCTAAATTATGTGATTATTGTTATAGACAAGACATCGGATAGGAACACAACATCAATTAAGGAGGGTGTGTACCCAGGTTAAGAAAAAACAAGATATATTCATGAAGATACCAACGCACATCAACCTATGGTAATAAGGAAAATTTCCATTATTTTAAAAGTTCTCTTTTTTTTCCCACACACAAAATATAGCAAGAGCCCAGCCACACATAGATGTTTGTTCAATTAATTAATAATATTTAATGTTCTCCCCAGACCCTTTTAGCAGGGCGCACCACCCAGCACTTTTCAGTAACTACCCGGCTGTTTTTGTGTGGTTACTGAAAAGTTGGGTCACAACACAAGGGCTGCTGCCCACCTACAGCTTCTTCCCACACCGCCTTAAAAAATTTCTGGGTTGAACACGGATATTGAAAGATTGACACTTGTATTAATATATATGTACAGCAACAGCCAGTCAGACTGCTGCTGCCTCCTAATAATATCTGTATTATGTAGATATACCATCTTGTTTTATGTAAATGCTTGAGTCTTTTCCAGCATCTCTCCACACAAACGGCAGGCCTGTCTGGCAGCAGGTTTATTAGACAGATGTCATCAGTGACTTGGGTGTTTAAATCTTGAATCCTGTTTTCCAGATCACAGGTAATCCTATGAGAATCCTGCCTGGGCTATTATACTTACACCAGACTTTAATCAGATTCCCCAGCCACTGTCACTATCTCCCAGCAAAGCCCAACTTGAACTCATTCCCTTTCTCTTGTAAAGCTGAGGAAATTATTTTTTTCCCTGTGCAGATATAAATATTGGAAAAACTAGTGTGGTTACTTAATATAGAAAAATGGATCTTTAAAGAAGATTTGCAGCAACCAAATTGCCCTTTACTGATCTTAAGGCTGCAAATTGAAACCTCAAGAGATATTATGGCTTTCCAGACTGTGTACAGCAGTAGTGTGTGACATGTTACCAATTTGCATTAACCAAAGTTTGTTTTTCCACCCTTCTGAAAGCCTAGATTTAAGTTATCTTGTCAATGTACATTCATAAATAATGTATGGTATGTGCTTTTAATAAATAGAATATTTTATTTGTTGTAAATAAATACTCCAAACACCTATGCTATGTACAAACAGTGAAGTGTTCCACATGTAAAAGGTTCTTTTATGCATCACAGCTCTCCTAATATTTTCATATTTACATTTACAGCATTGCTTTTTGCGCTAGCATAGTTTCTCTCTGTCTGGGATATGGATGCCATTGAATTTGTGAAACATTGAATACAGGTAAAAATAATTTGAATAAAATGTATTTCCTTCTGTTTGGCTTTTGTAAATAGAACCTTCATCACATATGTCTTATGCAGGAGTGGTACTATGGAGCTGATCCTCTTGAATAAGTGTGCAGAAATGTGTGAGTGGGGAACGATATTTTATTTTAGAAATATTTTAGAGTCTGTGTGTTATCATAATAACTTAAATAAGAAAACTATAGACCAATACCTGTGGATTACACTAGCAGTGTATTAACCAAATGTGTTTTTTGTGGGATACAATAGTGGCGTATATATTGTTTGTACATGTGGTTTTTAGGATGCGATTTGTAAATAAAGGATGTATGGAAATTATATATCATGTTTCATATACCATGGTACCTTAAATGTCTCTTTTTGCCATGATTTTTTTTCTTGTTCCTAACATGATGTAGTACCTTCTAATTGGGACCCTGCTTTATTATCTGTTACTTTTTAGCTTAGAGAAAAGTTAGAACTTTTCTCAGCTTTTTTTGTAGTTTTAGATTTTTGTGGGTGAGATTTTGCATTTAACATGATGGGGACAGAAAGTGGAAGGAGTTCTCACCAATTAAGACATTATTTCATAATAAAAAAAAAAAATTAAAAAAAGGGGATATTAGATCTCCTGATGAATTATCACCTGGTAGATGTATGGAGGGAGCTTAAGCCCACAATAAAAAGTTGTACATGCTATTCAGCTTCACACGCATTCATCGACCACATATTTGTTCAACTCTCTTCCCCTAATTACCTACCCTGTTTCCCCTATAATAAGGCACTGTCTTATATTTTTTGAAATGCCAAAATATGCCCTAGGTATTTTCAGGGGGGATGTCTTATTTTTCCATGAAGACTACAGTACACATTTATTGTTGAAAATCACTCATGTGCCATTGATTGTCCCCTTTCTGATCACTCATGTGCCGTTGACTGTCCCGTTTCTGATCACTCATGTGCCATTGATTGTCCCCTGTCTAATTACTCATGTGCCATTGATTGTCCCCTTTCTGATCACTGACTCCCTTTTTTTTTTTGACTTCTACGGCCGGGTAACAGACTCTGTTAGGGCAGGGATCAGGAGCTTGCTTGTCCTTTGAAGTTACTTTCAGTTTCTCTGAACGCTGCACTGCAGCCAGCATCGAGGAGTCACACAGTATCAGGTATCGGAGGATGTCTTATTTGTGGGGGGTGCTTTATTTTATTTGTTTGAGCAAAAATCGGGGGTGGCTTATTCGATGGGGATGCCTTATCGGGGAAACACGGTAGTTGAAATTTCCCACCAACCACTCAATTTATTTAGTGCAGTGGAACTCCATAGCTCCTAACTCCAGGGAGCTCCACTGGTGCTTGAATGATGCCTTACCGTCATCTCCGGAGGTGGTAAGCACTGTTGGAAAGGCACTCAATACTTTGAAATCAATAGTCCATAGTTCACTTACCTTGTCACCCTCTGGGATGGCCATAAGAAGGAATCTTAGGATAGCAGAACAATCATCCAAACTAGAGCAACTAGAAACTCAATGGTAACAGAATCCTTCTACTTATGCAAGCAAGTACAACAGACTAAGCTTGAACTCAATTTACTATTAGACCACCTAGTTGAGAAACAAAATCAAGTGGACTAAAAGAAGTTATTATGCTTAAGCGAACAAACCAGGGCCCATGCTAACAAAACATATTAACACTGACTCCCCAAGAACTCCATCGATTAAGCTACAGCAACCTAATGGCCGATCACAGCTAACCCATTTACTATAGTAGAATAAATATATAAATATTTACAACAATATGAAGCCCCACAGCAGTTTCAACTGAATAGGGCAGATAAACGCTCACATCTTTCTCTACCCACTTTAACTAAAACTATGGCTGCAACAATGGCCAGCAGGGTGGCTCAGTGGTTAGCATTCTGACCTTTGCAGCACTAGGTCCCAGGTCCTAGTCTTGGCCAGTACACTATCTGCATGGAGTTTGCAGGTTATCCCAGTGTTTGTGTGGGTTTCCTTCCACATTCCAAAAACAAAAAATTACCCCCCCCCCCAACACACACACACACAAAATTGACCTTAGATTGGGTTAATGACATGACTATGGTAAGGACATTGGATTGTGAGCTCCATTTGAAGGACAGTTAGTGACATGACTATGGACTTTGTAAAGCGCCACGTAATATGTTGGCGCTATATAAATATTGTGTAATATTAACAATGTATGCAGAAATCACTAATGTTGTTGCAGCAGCAATCAAAATACTGATAGGTACTTGACTACTTATTAAAAGAAATGTCCAGAAATTCTTGCCCCTCATCTGGGACAAGAACAAAAAAAAAAATCAATGGTACTGCAAAAAAAACTTGTTCGCACACAAAGAGCAGGGAGGCCCACATTTACTAAAGTATTATCAGGCAGCACAAATAGCCCCTATCACCTGCCTGCAGGGAGCGCAGACCCAGTCTGGGTCCAACTGGATTCTGATCTGTCATCCAGTGGATATCCGTACACTCCCTTGGCTCCCACCTGAGGCATATGACTACCTTGAATCCCCATTTCAAACAGGTGTTGAAGATTTGGGATAGGATTAAATACTCCAGTGGGATTATGTCACCTCACTTACTATTACTCTTGATCTAAAATAACCCAATGTTCCCTCCAGGGCTCGAATCCTGCACAGGCTTTAATTGGTGGAAGGAACACAACTACACACAAATGTTTATTCATTATTAGGTAGGATGGGGTGATGGGTTGGGAGGAAATTCACTCAACACACCAAGCACAGGTTAAGGATTTCTTCTGATACTTACAACTCAGGCACTGGATTTCATCCCTTGTCTGCAATAGGAATATCCAGGCAAAAAATTGCCATACTAAAGCACACATATTTAAAGGACTTCCCTAGCCCCTTTATTGATCTTTATTCTATACTCCTTAAAATCACTAAAGCTAAAATGCACTCTTACTCCTCCCATCAGGAAAAGGACATGAGAGGCACTAAATCTGAGGATGAGTGGTTTCACATGTGGTCTAGAATTGCCTCTTGCTCTTCCAACATAACATGGAATCTGAATTTTAGGTCATGATATGGTGACCAGATTGAAACATTTTCACAGCTTAACAATGTGCCCTGCTTTGGAACCTACAGAGAACAAGGCACTAAACTGCATGTATGGTGGACCTGTCTGTTCATCAGGGGTAGAGTCTTCTGAACGAGTTTTTTCAAGTGTACATACTCAAAATTCCTTGGTTTGCCACATTGGTCTGCTACATTTCAAGCCCTTGGAGGCTAAACAGGCAATAGCAAAGAATCGGAAAAAACAGATACTCTTGTACCACAAAGTGCTTTCCAGGTTAGACAACACTTTCAATAAAAGCTATACAGCACCTTAAATGTTTCTCCAAACATCTGCAAAAATCTGAAACTTTGGAGCATATTTTTGCAGTTGCATGTGTCCTGGCTTTGATATCTGGCCTATACAATTATAAATTCAGAACTTCTGTATCCCAGGAAGATCCAGTACCCCTTCTATTTCTTCCTATGGACTGCAAAGCCCCCTCCCACCCCATGGTACCCCCATCACCAGGCACTCCTGGACCCTATTTACTGTGTGCATGTTTTATTGTTCTGGAAGAAAGTACATTGTCGAATGTTATAGAAATCAGTATTTGAGAATTGTATTGACATGTACACTTGCACTTGATTTCTGCCATGTTTGCTCCTCTTGATATTTGTTTATATCTATCCTGTAAGTTATTTATTATGAATATGCTTGTAATTTCCCAGCTTTGTATAACAAAAAAATAATTGAAATCAAAAACAGGTTGAGTTGCACTTCCAGTAAACCTTTTTTATTAAAGCCTAACTAAACCCAAAATAAAAAACATACCTTTAATCCAGCAGATCCGTCTATCCCTTGGGAGGTTTCTTCGTTTGAGTCCCACGTCGATCCAGTATCCGTCTTCGGCCTAGCGCAGAGGAAATGTCAGGCGCCGACATCTTCTTCCTGCGTCAGGCACAAATATGGGTGACATAGGGGGGAAAAACATTGCCGATCTTACTGCACATGCGTGAGATCAGCAATATTTTTCTTCTATCAATGAAAGGGCTCCTTCTGCTCATGCCGTGATCTCAGAGCAGCAAAGATCCTGCCAGGATGCGTGATGTGGGTATGCGAGAGGCTTTGCGCTTCCATTCTGTCTGATCACCCTGGAGGTGCTGCACCCTTGTGTTTATTTATTTTTTTAAAAAGGGTGTTGCCAAAAAAAACAAAAAAAAAAAAAACAACATTTTTTCTATAAATAAAAGGGTTATCTGCCCTTTTATGTACAGTCAAACATTTGAGTTGAGGTCTGCTTTAAAGTTGGTAATGTCCCATCGCATGACAATGGTCACAGAACAGGTGTCTATGGACATTTATTTTTTTCCCTTTTATTGCTGCTCCTCAGAATTCTCTAGCTAATATTCTAAGCAGGGAAACTGACAAAAAAAATTTTCAAGTCTTACAAACATTAAGAAAAATCACGTCCCATCAAGAATCAGAATCATTTCTGAAGGGAAGATGTCTCTGTATACCCTAGGAGTCTTTGATTTTTTTTCATCCAATCCTCAGGCCAGCATGGCCCAAATTTTGCTCCCTGTCACCAGACCTACTTTCTTAAGGTCAGTAAATCCATCTGTCTAGCCCAGTGTTTCTCAACCAGGGTTCCTCCAGAGGTTGCTAAGCGTTCTTTGAGCAATGAGCAATTTGGACCTCTCAGGTCATTTGCCACTGACACCAACAAACTTTTCAGCTATCTGTACATTCTTTTCACTGGCCAGCAATGTAAGAGGCATTCTTATTACTAATCACCATACTAGTAAAAGGGGTTCCCTAAGACCTGAAATGTATTTCAAGGGTTCCCTGAAACTAAAAAGGTTAAGAAACGCAGTGCTAGATACATATAATCTGGTGTCTGGAAGTTCAATAAACCATATCAATTGTTCTGTTGTTGCCGCATTAATAAACAAATCTGAGAATATCAATTCAAGACAATTACTTTTTCATATCTATATAACCCTGAAGGAAGATTGTAGGTCACTAAAAGACAGTGATGTTGGCTTGATCAGGTATCCGGTATCAAAAGAGCCTCGCGCCCATTGTTCATCTAGCTCGGTAGCTACATACGCCAAAGAGGTCAGGTTTTGCCACTAAGGAATTGCCATTAATTCTGAAGTGTTCTCTTCTCTCATCCATTCTAATAATTGGATGATGAAAGAGAAATATGACACAGAAGAGGCCAACATACTGCTCTAACCTTCTGTCCATAAATAAACTTTCTACCTGGAAAAACTTTGAATGGCTATCTTCACTGTTGGATACATATGTAGGAGAGGAGGATTCGGACTGCTGTTTATCAAATCCTGAGAATGAAGAAAAATGAATCCCAATACAATTGCAGGTAGCCACCATCTTGTTCCTTCTCTTGCTTGTTGTGATCTTTGGTCACCTTAATTTGCCGGCATGATGTAAAGCCAGTGCAGACACAAGGGAGTTCATTTATTCCCAGCAAAATCAAGGGAAGCTGAGATGCCTGGCAAGCAACGCCGAGCTGTACATGCCCAGCACAGTGTTTTTGGCAGCTTTTGGTGAGCTTTAGTTCTGCTCTAACATATCTGAACCTGTGGTCACACAGGCGCCTAAAGATTTGAAGGGGAAGTAAACTTAGAATTACCCCCCCCCCCCCCCAAAAAAAAAACTACTTACTTTAAATCTCGCACAGCAGTCCATCGGTCTGGAGGTTTCTTCCATTGGGTCCCGCGTCATCACGGTATCCGTCTTCAGACTGGTGCACCAGGCGCTGACTATTTTCCTCTTCTTCCTACGTCACCCAACGCAGGCGCAAGATCGGATGCCGTAGTTAGGGAAAAACTTGCCAATATCACTGCGCAAGCGTGAGACCGGCAATTTATTTTCTATTAACGATTGATTACTCGGGCATGCACAGAAGGAGCAGCCAAGAGCCTCCCGGGAAGCGTGACGTAGGTATTCCGGGAGGCTCTGCACTCCTATTCATTCTCGATCTCTTAGGTGGTCAAGAATTAAGGGGGCGGTGCTTATCCTTTAAAAGGAAAAAAAGCACATTTTTTACCTTACATAAAAGGATTGTCCACCCATTTTTGTAAAGTGAAAATTCTGAGTTCTGGGTCACATGATGACTTCCTATCAACGTATCCATCAGGAAGGGGGGGAGCTCACCCATTACAGAAGACTACAATTGTATGAGGACACCACAACAAGGGGACCATGAGGTGAATAGCACACTTTCTGATGATGGCACAGACATGCCCATGTGAAGCTGTCCCCAGGATCGGTCATAGCTGCGTCCTCAGAAGGCGTCATCTTTGCCGCCAGACACACGGTGGATTTTTGAGAAGAGGGCGATCCTCTCCAGCCATTGAATGGCCACTCATGAGCCTGCACATGCAGGAGTTGTGTTTTTCCCTGCACCGCCCTGGCTCTATATGCAGCAGCGCTTGACCTGGCACTTTTCAGCAACCACCTGGCCGTTTTTGGGTGGTTACTGATAAGTTGGGTCACAATACAGGGGCTGCCACCCACCTACAATTTCTTCCCACCTAGTTTAAAAATAATTCTGGGTTCAACACTGACCGTACAATGCAGAGCTAAAACAAAAAGCCACAGGAGTCAGGGATAATTTGTGACGTTGCATGTCTCTTTCGTCAATAAGTTCTACCTCCTGATGAATTCAATACTTTTTTAATTCAGGTCTTTAATTAAATTCTGCTTTAATTGGAGATCGTCCCATCTCCTCCCAGCATGAATGTAATGCTACCTGAGCTCTGGACCAAGGAAGCCACAACAAGAGTTAGCAGAAGGTGACCAATACATTGGTTGAAAGAAAATAGTGCACTACATAAACGCAACACAACTCTGATCTGCCGCCACCCTGTGATTGCACAGTGAAGGAACAGCAGCAAACTCATGTAGTTACCTCTCTCCTCCTATCAGTGTGCCCTGTACACCCTGTTGGTTCCAAATAATGGCCCTCCCTCTCATAATCTATTTTTTAATAGTCTGAAATACAAAATAATTTACAGAAACTTTTTGCTTCATAAATTAAAAGCGACCAAAGCTCTACATACATTCTGCACTATACATTCTACATTTGGCACATGGTCAGCTTATGGCCATAACCATCCATAGAACAGCGCCTCGGGTGTATACATTACAAGGATAGCAAGAGCTACCGATACATTTCTCGCCATTACCATCACACCGATGGTTTACCACATCCCGGTACTTACCGCTGAGCCCGCTCTGCCATCCTATCGCCTCTTCCCGCTGCGCCACTACAGGAGTTAATGAGCAGTTCACTATTGGCCGCAGAATTCCTAATTCCCGCCTAATTTCCCGTGAACCCTTGCGCTGGCGACGAGCCCGATGGCCATACAGTTTTGTAAAATAAAGTGAATCGCTCAGATGGGCTACATCAAAATGTCGCATTCCTTTCTAAACTAGAAATCAATGGTAAAATTTCCCCATGTCTTTACAATTCATCCAATCCATTTAGTTCCCAACGGGATGCCGGATTAACAACTCTCTAATTTATTAACAATTGTTTTCTGTTAAGGAAATAATGATAATACATAGTAGGCTACAGCATAATGGCGCCTCTGAGTCTTTCTGGAAAAGACACGATACCTTTTGGTAGTCAGCTTCGGCATCGCCCACCCATCGGAGCTATTGGACAAAGACCAGCAAGGAGCTGTATTATTGGTGGAAGGTTTGACAGCTAAACGGCCAATAGAATAGGAGGCATTGTTAATATTGACATCACTGCAGTAGTCTGGGCGGATGGAGCTTCCGGCGGAGCAGGTTATTGGTGTTTGTTAGGAAATATTGTTTCTTTAATTGTCTTGTGTACTGGTGACAGGGAAATCTACAACCACCGAGAGATGAACAGTTATATTAGTGGGGACTCAAGGTCCTCGAGATATGTCCTTCCTTTGTGTTATTTCTGCTATAGGGCCTCTTATCGTACACTATGGGCTCTATTTATAAAACTAGGAATCTGACATTCCCTCGAACATTCCCTCCTGGGAATCTTCCAGGTCCTTTTTTTGAGGTAATTGATTCCCAGGACTGAATGTTTGAGGGAATGTCCGATTCCTAGTTTTATAAATGGTCCTATGGGGCATCATTGTGCCAAATGTCATGGATTATTGTAATGATGATAAATCCGCACAACATCTGTTCATGATTACCTTTAACCTCCCTGGCGGTATTCCCGAGTGTGGCTCCGGATGGATTTTCCATACCAAAAGCTGTAACCCTGAGCCACACTCGGGGTGGAATTTCCAGGAAGGTTAAAACTCTTACCTTGTTCCCACATTCCAGCGACGTCCTCCAGCGATGTCCGGCGTCCTCTTTCCCTGCTGATCCTGGCCGGGCATCTGTGCAAGCTGGCGATGCCCGGCTGGCATCTGCGTCCCTGAGCGTCTGAACATTGGGGGCGCCAGGCCAGGGGGCAAGATGCCCGCCAGACATCTGCTCCCGAGTCTGTGGCCGGAGGGTGGGACCGGGTGGGAAATTTAAAATAATGAGGATTTTTAAATGCACAGCTTTTGCATTCAAAAATCCTCAGTAATCAAACCGCCAAGAGGGGGTAATGAATAATACTGGCCAAATCATGGAATGTTTGAATGCTCATCCTTTTATTTTAAAGGATCCCTATAAAAGTAATCTTTGGATGGTCCATTTCAATTTCCCATGGTCCATTTTTACCATGGGATAATCCTTGCATAAATTTTCAGGTCTGCAGTGAACTGCAAAAATAACTATATCCACAGCTCACAGTAAACTAGTGTGGTAGTCAGTGAGAAAAATATCTCTTTTAAAATTGCTGGTCAGTTGGAAGATTGTCACTCTTACATATAGCCAAAAAAGATCATTGGTGTCAGTGGTAACTGAGGTAGGAGACAAAAATTGCTTGGAGCCTTGGTTGAGAAATACTGATCGATAGGGTCTGCCTAGGCATTCACTTTAATTAATGTCAGGCTCTTGCACTAGACCGGGATTGGAAATTTAGAAAATAACTGGATTGTAACGCATGTGTCCAACTTTTATCCCTGATGTGCTCTGCACCCCCTTCCTGATGTTCTATAGTGATCCCTTGTAGGTACTCCTCTGGTTTGCTGTGTCATACATATTATTGGGGTCATGAGCTAATGAGACCTTTGGCTGCTTACATTTGCTGCATCCAATACATACAAAATGTTGTATGGCCTTTTTTCCAGCTTTGGACAGAATGAAAAAGGTTAAAAAAAACTCACTTCTTGTTTCATATATGCAACAGAAAATGAGAAAAAATCCGTATGAAGTCAGGGCAATTGACCTTAGACATGTGCAGGTGACATTTCTCCAATTGACATTTCTCCAGTGCAAGATTTCCCCTCTACTTCATGTTTAGTTGACAACCGTTACGTTTTGGTTTTCTCATCACTTACTGTTTCAGTGATAATGGTCATTGGGATAAACAGGGAGGGTGAATTTTTCCTGCATAAACGCAAACAAGAAACCTTGGCAGGGGTTCTGTCCCATTGTTATCCTTATTTAAATCTAACATTAGTTTATATATAAGATATATACATTTTATAGTTTCAATGTGTATAATTGCTCCGTGATCTTACTATGGATTAGCTCATAAAGCCTCCTCATAGAGATACGAAACCTTAAGAGTCCTTATATTTGAATAAGAAATTATTTTTAGCAGCAGCCTGGGAACTCTTTAAGTAGGGAGCATCACAGTGTGGTTCAGGTGTCCCTTTCTTTATTGGTCACTGAGGCATTTCAATCCATCCTATGATTCTCTGTTCTCAATTATGAACATGGGACAGGTGGGATTCTAGTTTAGATCAAACCTCTATATCTTTCATTCTATTTTTTAAATCTTTGTATTATCTTTTATGTAACTGCTATAGCTTTTTACACTTTTCTTTACTTGTGAAGATTTTGGTGTATGCACAGGAAAATTGGACCATTAATTTAATTTTTGATAATACCTTCAATTTGTAGGATCTCTCCATCCTGTCAGGCTGAGGAAGCCTGTATTTTTTTGTGGAATGGCTGCAGTTTGGCAGCAGGTCCTGGCAGTTGATGCAAGGTATGAAAAGTCAGGCCTTCCTTTTATAAATTGTTCTACCTGTAAAGTATTTGCTTTGTATTCCACAATTGTATTCATTACACAAAACATATTACTCTTGTTTCAGTAGTGTACAGTGCAGGTCATAGTGGTCTCAAGAAATTATGCAGAATTTATTTTTGTAAAATAATGAGGGATAAACCAATAAAAAACAGAGATTATGGAGCCAGGGCAAGAATTTATATAATACATTTTACATTTTTATAATTGTGCATAATTGTTCATGCATACCACCTCCTGCTAGTAACACAAACATTTGTTAAATACCAGAACCTGTAATTAAAGCTTTTTCAAATTGTCTTTTTTAGCAGTTGATAACATGTTTTTTCTTGCAGTTATTTGCTCAAAGTATGATCAGTAGCTATGTATTTCTCTCACTGAAGTAAATAAAGCAGCTAAAAATTCTATCTTGCAGGAATTTAGCATACAATACAGTTGCTTTGCACCCTATAGTCAGTTGCCTACTCAACCAAATTGAAATGGTAATGCTTCCCAACTACCTGATAAATGTTTTCAAGGGTTTACTTCCGGAAGTGTTGAGAAAGATGTACAAAATGGCTAATGTGCATCCTCCAGTGTCCTGTGCAAGACATCTGCAAGGCTAGAAAACTTTACCTATAATGGATTTCAAGGCCCAGAGAACACCTATAAAAAATGCCGGTATCCGTTCCTGGGTAGCAGGAACCAGATCACAACTTAACCTTCATCTAAAGTCCTGAAGGAAAAATTGTTCTTAATTCATGGGAAAACAGCTGCCATTTTGTACTTTTAATGAAGCTGGTTGTCTATCTGTCATGCTGATCCAATTACTTCAATATGCATTTGAAGTAATGGTGATGTCCCTTTTGTAATAAAATAATCTTACCTGCCTGATCACAATTGCACTCACTTATCCCCGTTCTATCACATTTTGCCAACTTCGTTTTTTTTGGGGTTTTTTTTTCCTCTTCTTTGTTTCGATCTTAGGGCCAACTCCTGTGCATGCAGGGATACCCAACACAACCCTGCATTGTACTTTTTAAAAAGAAGATTTTTTTTTTCAAAACCAGTTTTGCTTTAAAACATTTTAAACAATCCTTTGCATTGGACAAGAGGACAGATCTAATCTGTCAAATCTAATTCATCTTACCCACTGCCAACATCCCTATTCAAAGATCCACTTAATAAAAACCCTTTGCGTTATTATCAGATTTTGTTATGTATATCCAGCAACTGGGAAATGTGCTATCAACAGAAGTCAGAAAATTGGCTGGGCCGCAACTTTTAGACATGGGAGGTTCCCAACTCTGAGATTCCTGCTCAACTATATTCCTATAATAATAAGCAGCGTTACCTGGTTGGTAATATGTCAGTGACATGTATTAAGAGGAATTTGTTCTAATGCAATACCTAACACAAATTCTTTATCTGTAAGGTACAACGCATATCGCACCCCTGCTCATCCCCAGTTTCGCACGCAGTACATTCGAAGACGCAGCCAACTGCTCCGCGAAAATGCAAAGGCGGGGTATGACCCACTTTTGCGGCGTCAGTACTTGAAACTGCGCAGCCAGCTATTGGCACAACGATACGGGCCTCTCTCAGAGCAGAGCAGCTTCCGGGCACACAGTAACAGCATCCGTAGCTCTCGAACTACACTGGATCGCATGGAAGTAAGCCTAATGCTAGGGTTCTTTTTATGTTTGTGTTCTGCCAGCTGAAATTAAGAGGAAATCTGATTGCTGTTGACAATGTTTAATAATGCTCTTTGTACCTAACAAATAGAACCTACATAAAATGAACATGGAAAACTTACGAAGAATATACAGCTTTTTGACAAAACCACATTTGTTTCAGTCTATTTTTTTAAATGAATGGGACATTTCTTCATTTTTTAAAAAAGTGAATGAATGATGTGATATTTAGTTATTGATTTATGTTTCCTTTCAGGATCTAGAAGAAGAGCCAAGGTCTCAGGGGTCAAGAGGACACAGGCGTTCTGTCAGTCGTGGCTCCTACCAACTGCAGGCACAGATGAACCGTGTGGCTCAAGAAGAAAGGTTAAAAAAAAAATACAGTTACTTTCAATACCGCAGGGCAGTCCGAGCCATCCGGGGGTGTCCTGCATCGGGTCCAGTGTCGTCCCGGCATCCCGGAGCCGGCCAGCTTCGCCTTTCTCCAGGTTCTTCATCCTACGTCACCTGACCCAGGCGCAGGATCAAGTGATATAGGATGGAAAAAAACTTGCCAATCTCACTGTGCATGCGCGGGATGGGCAAATTTTTTTCTTTGCGCGAAAAGGCTCCTTGGGCATGTGCAGAAGGAGCACCCAAGAGCCTCCACGGATGCGTGGCGTAGGTATTCCGGGAGGCTTTGCACTCCCATTCATTAAGGGGAAGTGCTGCACTGTTGCATTAAGTAAAAAAAAAAAAAAAAAAAAACAGAATTTTTACTTTACATAAAGGGGTTGTCTACCTTTTTATGTAAACAGAAATTACTGAGTTTAGGTATGCTTTACCACATACAGTCATATGAAAATGTAGGTACACTTTAACAATCATACATTAGCTCTTCACTAAAATAGTGCTTACAAGTAAGGGGGATATACAAGATCAAATGACATATATAAATGACATTGTGGATTTATACACCTAATTTAATGACAGAATATTTAAGTGCATTACTGTTATCTATAGGAACAATTTAAATGAAGATCTAATGTTTACCTTCCTTAGATATGTTGAAAACAATATTCATGGGGTGCTCTTACTTTTTCACATGACTTTATTTGTGAACAATAATTTTTGGTTTTAATGTGGATATTAACCCCCCTAGCGGTATTCCCAAGTGAGACTCGGGGTGGATTTTACTTGCAAAAAGCAGTAATCCCAAGTCACACTCAGGGTCCCTAAAAACCAAAAAAAAAAACTAACCTTTTTCCTTTGGCATCCTCCGGCGTGCTGCTCGCCCGTCCAGGTCTTCGGGCGGCATCATCCTTCTTTGATCTTCTCCCAGTGACTGCAGAGATGTTCTCTGGGGTTTTCCGGTGATGTCGGTTCGTGCGGGAGATGCCGCTTTTTTTAACATTTTTTTTTTAATTTATTAATAAATTTATTAGATCATGGACATTGTTCAGTGAGTTATGCCTAAGAATTATAAGCCTACAATGTAAAATAAATTTCCATGCAAACCAATGTAACGCTTTTTGCATGAAAATACGGACAGAATTATAATGCCAGGAGGGTTAAAAACTATTTAAATTATAATTGATGATGATCTGTGATGTACAGATCTTACAATAAATAAAAAGTGTTAGCATGAGCATAGACTAATACCGTATTATGCAAGTTAATACATAATTGATGTTTTCATTAAGTTTCACATCTCTTTCCACCTCAGGGCTCCTGGCAGTGTGGTACCCACACCACTGGCTGAAGCAAGCAGGGCAATGGCAGGTGACACCACTCTGAGTGAGAATTATGCCTTCGCTGGAATGTATCACATATTTGACCAACATGTGGACAAAGCTGGTAAGAAATGTGGAAGCTGTGTGTGGATACGTGGATGTCTGATTTGTAGCAGATCAATATACCTATACTCCGTAAGAGTGACAGAGTAGGGAGGGTGGCAGTAACCAAGGAAGCAATGTTTGGGAGGAAGTAGCACATTTTTTATTTTTTTAAGGACAGCTGATGCTTGTTGGGTCTGCGATTGATACTGGAGCGTATGTCTCTCAAAAAGTCATGGCTTCTACGGCAAAACAAAAACATATATATAAGTAAAAGATCTTTTTTTCAGCCCTTTTCAAAAATAAGGATTTCTTTAACAATGTTAGAATTGAGCCTAATGTATCTCAATTATCATTTTAAAAAAAAAAATAAAAACTCAGTATTGAGATTTTTTTATGCTTTTCTGCAATTTATTGCTGCTTGTCTTGCAACCTTTTTGTGTATTTGGATGTATGGATAGAGTTCATCTTTTCTAATTACTTCCATTTGTTGTCTTAGTCCCTAAGGTGCAGTTTGCAAATGATGACAAGCATCTCCTTGCCTGCTGTTCCCTCGATGGTACAATATCTGTGTGCCAGCTGGTACCAACACCCCCCACAGTACTGCAGACTCTGCAGGGACACACAGGTGCAGTCAGTGACTTTGCCTGGTCCTTGTCCAATGATATCATTGTGTCTACCTCTTTGGATGGCAGCATGCGCATCTGGAACACCCAAGATGGACGCTGCATACGGCAGATCCCAGACCCTGACTCTGCACAGATGCTGTGTTGCACCTTCCAACCAATCAACAATAATCTCACTGTGGTGCGTAAAATGTACTTCTTCATAACTTTTTTGAGTATGTTTGAAATACATTTGCCCAAACCCCAATTGAAATAAAATTGTACCTAAACTTTGGGTTATTTTTTAAAAAAGTTTTTTTTCTCCTAGCTTACCTTTACTTTACCTCTATGAAGTTCTACTCCTGAGAATTTTCTATGTCTCGATTGTGGACTTCATGCCAGACTACAAACAGGATATGGGAATATTTGCAGAAACAAAATACTTAGTTCTTGTGTTTGTCATCTAAAACGAGATTAGCTGCGTATCTTTACTTTTTCTACTTACTGTAAATTCCCAGTGATTAAATTTTTCCACTTCCGCTGTAGAATTGCATCAAGCCTACAAGTAGAAAGTGGTAATGTCTCAAGACTTTATATAAAGTAAAGTATGCACTGATTATACCTCAGAAGAGAACATTGAATGAATTTCTTAAAAAGGAACATTTTCACACAGATACCACATTGAAATGTAACACTTGGTTAATCCCGTTATCCTACTTTCTTTCAGGTCGGCAATGGGAAACACAACGTCCACGTTATGAACATATCTACTGGTAAAAAAGTGAAAGGCGGCAGCAGTAAACTGACCGGTCGTGTGCTGTCCTTGTCCTTTGATTCTGCAGGCCGTATTCTATGGAGTGGTGATGACCGTGGGAGTATATACTCATTCCTTTTTGACATGGCTACAGGTAAGCACAAGGTAAAACAAAGACCATTAAACAGTAAGTGGCTGTAATCTAAAACAATAAAGAGTAGTGACCTTTAGAGTTTTGCAGGCTGTTCCCACACACACTTAAAACAAACCTACCAATTGTGGTTTCAATAGGTACTGAAAGTAGATTGAAAAAGCCAGTAAGCATTTTTACAAGGGCAACAGAATCCCAAATAGAAAAGGGTGGGGCTTTAAATGACAAAAGCCTATTTAAGCATTCCATATTTTCTCATTCCTTGCAGGTAAACTGACTAAAGCCAAACGTCTGGTGGTTTCAGAGGGTAGTGCCATCACCAGCATCTCTGCTCGTTCGTGGATAAGCCGTGAGGCACGGGACCCTTCTTTATTAGTAAATGCTTGCATCAACAAACTTCTGCTGTACAGGTGGGTCTGTCCCAGAGTTTCATAGTTGTTTTATGTAACTGTAAACCTGAAGTGAATCTTAAAGGATATCTAAATTCACATAAAAGGTGGCAGACAGTCAATTCCTAAGTGCATTTAACCTCCTGAGCGGTAACCCTGAGTGTGGCACAGGATAAAAAAAAAAACAGCTGATAACAGTAACCCCAAGCCACAGCCGGGGTAGCTAAAAAAATAAAGATTTACCTGGTACCATCAGCGTTCTCCAGTATCCTGCCATCCTCTGACCGCGTCCTCTTCGTCCGATCTGTCCCCCGGCCAGTGCGCTGGCCTTCCCCTGGAGTTCCCGGTGGTGTGTGCAGCAGCGTGGCGGGAATTTCAAATGATTTTGTATTGGATTCAATACAAAATAACTTTATTGAATGCAATACAAAGTAATCATTAAATTTATGAATAAAAGGTACAATGTACAGGTATAATACAGGTTTCAGTATTTTTTTTTTTTTAAATTGTATTTTTATTGAAAAATTTTTCAGGGAACAGAAGGGAAAAGGGAAGTACACAAAAGGGAAAAAAAAACATTCTTAATCATAACAAACCACATCCGAGTTTCAAAGGTGCAATAAACATTTCCTGAACATAACACATAACATAAACATCTTAGGTGGTGGAAGTGGGAAGAACAAAGGAAAGGTAGTGTGACATTAGCAAACAAGAGAGGAGCTATGGTTATCAGCCGGGCAAGTTAGCATAATAGCGATCCCATGCCTCCTAGACCACGGTTTCAGTATTTTTGATTTATTTATGCACCCTTGTTTTAACAGATTTTTGTTTTTTTTATTTAAAGTTTATTGGTAAATTTATTAAATATTGGACATATTTCGGTGCGTTATGCCTAAGAATCACAGGCCTACAATGTAAAAAAAATTTTCATGAATGAAAATAATGACAATGCCAATGACTTTAGATATACAAAACTGGACAGAAATAAACTGGTTTGCCCAGGTTAAAAAAAAACAACAAAAAAAACATTGTTCCTTTAATTTCAGAATCCATCTGATCAGCACCTGCATCAGACCATCCTTCTAACCCCAGATTTTAGGGGGAAAAAGTAGTCTCCTCTGTGCACACTGCTCTGGCAAGAGCAGTGCAAAGTACCCCCATAATGATATTTCCAGCAGATATGCTTTGCACTGCCCAACAGACTAAGCATGTCGGGCACAAATGACTTTTTAAAAGGCTCCTTAAAGCAAACCTTTTAATGAGAGAATATGCAAGATTTTATTACTGACCTGGTTCTAAAAAATACTGCGTGTCTGGTTGGTGTTCTGATTCCCTGCCTATAATACTTTCTAAATCATCAATTGTACTACAGTTTGCTGCATGCCTAGGTGTTTGACTTAAAACTACTTAAGTCAAAAGATTTTCAGTGGTAGGTCAGCTTCAATTCTTCATCACAAGTCCGATCACTGGAGAATATATAAATGTATAATTACATTTGAAGAGCCAGCCAAATTTAACACAGCAAATTACCTTTTGGAACTTAGTTTTACCAATTCATAAATCAATTGAGTATATGTGCAGGTATAGCGTGCATATTCTATCCACCACTTTGCTTCTGTTTGAACAAAATTATAAACCTGGTTGCCATTTGCCCTATTCAGATTTGGGTTCAGTTGGACTTTAACACAGTGGTAACTCCTGTTATTCCATCATAACAAGATTTTTTTTTTTAACCAGGTCATTGTATTTGCCTTTTATTCTGAGAGGGCATTAATGCAAAACCTAACAATTAATAAAGCATGCCTTTTGTCAAAAACAAAAATCTGGTAATTTTTCTAGCAATCGTTTAAAGATGCTCATCCCTGAGCTGGACCACACACCTAGAAATGGGCTTATATATAATACATCTCATACAGTCATAGAGCTTCATCCTAATACCAACATACACATTTCAATTTACTATGCATTTCAGTTTTCTAATCTCCCCTATATCTTTTCCAGGGTTGTGGATAATGAGGGAACACTACAATTAAAACGTACTTTCCAGATACAACAAACCAGCAATGCCATCAGGAGTATCTTCTGCCCCCTCATGTCCTTCAGGCAGGGAGCCTGTGTTGGTATGTACATTCTTGAACAGATATCTAGGATTTTTAAGAACTGAACAATAGCTTACGGTCTATTTAACCACACCACACTGTTTTAAATGCTGTATTTGGTTATTGCCTAACTTGGAGCTGTGCATTATGGCCAAACATCTCCACTTTTGTCTCATCTGGACAGTCTTGTGGTTTGTTGAGCAACCCTCAAAATAACCATAACCATATGGTAAAATAAACCATACTTGTTCAGACTTTTTCTAATTCTACGGTCATGAACTTTAACATTTATCAATCTGAGGCTTGAAGAGTTATGGTTCCTTGTGATTTCATTGAGCATTTTACAGTCTGACCTTGGAGTGATTTTGCTGGAATGTCCACTCCTAGGAAAATTGGTGACTGTCTTTAATGGTTTCCATTTTTGGGTAATCTTTCTTGTTGTAAAATGTGTTCACCCCAGAAATGTATTTTTCACCCAGCGGTGGGTAAAGCTGTAGCCAAGTAGTTCAAAAGCATACAGAGCAAAATTAGTACTCCTAGTTTTTTGAGCCATTAGTGTCTAGAAAATTCTATAATTTTATCAACTTTCTACTGCCCCCAACAATGTTTCCACCTTTAAAATGTACAGTGAGAGGCAGCCTAAAAAAATTCAGTGGAAACAAAGTATAAATCTCCCAATACTCTTAGCACACTTGACAGGCTGCCCAGACTCTCAATGACTGCACTCTTTACACAGAGCCTGGCCTGAGGCTGTATGATGACAGTTGGATAGCTACTAAAAAGTGACAGGTGGTGCGTCCCGCTAATACAGTATGGGAAAAATACTGAATGTTAAACGTCCAATCGTCTAGAAATTGCCTTATAATCCATCCCTGTTCCTTGGCATTGTGATAACACACAATCTAGACCAGGAAACTGCCAAAAGATCCATGTTTTTATTATTATTAAACAGGATTTTTATAGCGCCAACATATGTTTACATTACAGTAAGTGTAACCACTGTAAATGTAGCTGATAAAAAAACTAATCACATGCATTTGAATAGCAGCACCTATTCTTTTAATTCTCATGGAAGTAGCAATTTATCTTCACACACCAATTCTGCATTTTACCTTGGTTTTTGTTAAATGACATGGTGTAATATGTCATGTGGTGATTTTCATCTGAAGTTAAATTCATCTAATTTTAGGAACTGCTAAGGTCAGGAATAATTTTTGTTGTCATGACGCAAACTTAAAGCGTACCTAAACTCATAATTTTCACTTTACAGAAAAGGGTAGACAACCCTTTTATGTAAGGTTTAAATTTTGTTGTTTTTTAAGGTGCAACCTAAAAAAAAAAAAGATTTTTTTTTTTTTTGCAGTGCTGCGCCCTCTAATTCTCAGTTGCCTAGGTGGTTAAGAATGAATAGGAGCGCAAAGCCTCTCGGGATACCTACATCAGGCATCCTGGGAGGCTCGTAGGCGATCCTTCTGTGCATGCCCGAGCCTTTTTGCACAAAGAGAAAAATTTGCCGATCTCATGCATGCGCAGTGAGAGCGGCAAATTTTTTCATCCTACTACACCTCAACTCGCGCCTAGGTTCCAGGACAACGTGGGCCCTAATGCAGGACACACTCGGAGCGATCAGACTGCCCTGCTAGATTGAGGGTGTTTTTTTTTTTGCGTTAAATTCCTTTTAAAAATTTAAAAAGGGTGTACTTTTTTTTTACATGACTGTAAAAAAAGCATAGCATCCCACAGTAATAACCTGAGTTTAGTTACTTTTTTGGCATTTTGATATTGATCAAAACAAAGGACATGTTTTTCTCTGGGACAGTAAGACAGGCTTCATGCACCACAGCCTGCTACGTTGATGAAGCACATTGTACCATCCTTAAAAGCTGCTGGTACTGGCTGAATCTGCACCTGCTTGGTGAGAGACACCTACACCAATAGCAGCTGTTGGACCAGCATGGCCACTATGTAATATTTATTTTATGAATGGAGCAGTCATTTCTAATCATTAAGAGAGGGCTTTGGTTGGCATGATAACACGATTGTTCTAGAACATATTAACTAAATTTTTTGCTAAAGTTTTGCAAAAGAAAAAAAAAGGATAGCCAATACCTGGTTCTTAACCGAAACACACCTGGTTTTACCTAATGGTTAAACGAATGTCTGTTATTCTGTCGCTATATGTCAGGGCTATTGACCTGCTTTATGTTCTCTTCTTCAGTAACTGGCAGTGAAGATATGTGTGTCTACTTCTTTGATGTGGAACGGGCCACCAAGGCCATTGTAAATAAACTACAAGGGCACAGTTCAGCAGTCTTGGGGATCAGCTTCAACTGTGATGAGAGTCTTCTGGCCTCCAGTGATGCAAAGGGGATGGTGATTATTTGGAGACGGGAACAGAAGTAACCTCTTCCATCTTACTGTTAGATTTGTGCTGATCACCCATTCCTATTTATATTTCTTATATGTCCTATAAATAAACTCTTCCATTGATAATGAAGATCATTACACAGTGATCCACAGGATTCTGACAACTCTTTTCCTTTTAAATTCTTTTTCCATGGAACAAGGTGGTGAGTTAGTTTATTCTCTATCTTTAAGTGTCCCATTATCCCCCTCACTTAAAATGTGACCTACAGTTCTGCAGTAGATAAAAAAAAATAAAATCAGTACTAAATCAAGTCTGTGAGTTGATGTACCAGGCCAACTGAGTTAGGCCTGGTACATCGATTTTCACTTTTATTAACTGTAAAGATTCCTAATTTATCAAGCAAGAGCAGGCGATAGCTTTTAGGTTTCAGATAGACCAGAACAAGGTAAATTGTGTACGATCTATCAAGTATGGCCAATTAGAATTCCAGTTACCTTCTATTCAAGAAAAAAAATTGCAAGGCACAGTATTATATACATAAGCAGTATTTTATGACTGACTGACATCAATCACATCCATCAAGCTCACAATTGGTAGCAGATCTGTTTGCATGTATTAGACCTGAAGGCTAGTACACACAACCTGATCTGAAGAGAATTCAGAAGCCAACTACTCATAAGATTTTTTTTTTTTTTTCTGATCGCGTGTAGCTAGAATAGGTTGGTAAATGAGGATTGAAGCTGCAAACGGTGTTTCATGTTTACTAATATATTCAATTCCATACAACTGGAATTCTAATCCTCTATCACAATTAAATGATTGGAAAGGGGTAAAGGAATCTTCAAAACATCAGCTGTAACTTCAGTGCGAATGGACCTAAAGAGTTTTTGTATTTCACAGCGCTGTCTTGCAAGTCTATTAAAAATAAAGTCCTTGTCACTTTCCACCTATTAGTAATTTATTTAATATAACTGCCTGATTTTTTTAAAGTAATTCTATTCTTTGATACACGCTCCCTCTACGTTTCCAACCATGTACAGTAACAGAAAAAAAGGCTTTAGATAAGTTTCATTTAACAGCAACCCTACTGTTTGGCAAAATAATATCATTATGAAATTGCTACTTTCCCCTCCGTATTTATTGGAGGACATCTAAGACCACTGCATATCTATGCTCTGCCTTTAGTGGGCTAAAAAAACAAAAAAAAAAACAGTGGGATTAAGTATCTCTTTGGGCTATACCAACCTACACAGTGTCCTTTGGTGGTATCTACCACATGATGCTCCTCAGTTTGCCAAATTCTATAAGTGGAGGAAGCAGCCTTGGCTTCTTTGTCCAAAAAGCCTTATGAAGCGGTGTCATCAACCAGATCTAAAGAGGCTTGGCAGAATGGTGTAAAGTGTTTTCTTGTCTCTTTGTTTAGGATTGCTGTAATCGACTGTGCCTCCCCAAGGAACGTAATGAAAAATTCATATAGTAAACAGGCTATAATCAGTGCTAAAAACTGTAATATAAACACATCAGCAAGAACATACCAATTAAGATGGCTGTGGTTGTTCAGATTACATGCTATTGTATTTACATAAAAGGGGTCAGACGTAAAGGGGATAAAGATATAAAACTGTGAATATGTAATTATACATAGAATAGTAAGTCTATAAAAATTCATCATTGTTCATAAAAAAAGAAGAGGAACACTGAAAACTGTCACTAAAATAGACAGAGGCTGGTTTCTTAAATTGCAGCCAATCACAGAGATTTAAAAAGCCAGGGTGGCATAAATTCAAGTAAAATAAAAGCCCAGGCTGAAAAAAAAAAAAAATTTATATATATATAGCACGAATTCAAAGACCAGGATCGAAGAAGGAACCCTAAATGGTGTGTAAACAGCTTTTCCCAAATAACCGATCTTTGAAGTACTGAAGGCTAAAGCAGTCCTGAGTTGCTTGCCCACAGACAGTAGTAATCCGCATTTAAAAGAGGTATTTACGGCAGCTGTTTGCCCCACATTTGCATTCCACGTGTATGCGTTTTTTTGGAGAGCCAGTTAGGCCAGCCAAGCCAAAGTTAGTATCCATTTTCGTACTTTCAACATCAACTGGGTCAACTGCAAAAGAAAACAAAACCCCATAAAATCACTGAAAGATCATTCAATTTCTGTAAAGGAAAAAAAACAAACACAAAAAAAAATTACCTTGCATTCTGTAGTCAAATGTAAGCTCTTCTCCAGTACGGATAGTACGTGTGGCAAAAAATGCAATGCGTGGCAATCTTTCATCCTGATTATCAATAAACACATTGTACACTTGAAGATTAGGCTTGCACTGGAAAAGAGAAAGTAAAGGAATTGATGCATAGTACATAAACACTTATCAAACTTATCACATCCATTCAACATACTCCCTACTTCCCCCCCTTCCCCAACAATTTAGGATACTATTAAAAAAAATGTACTATATGTAAATGTAAAGTAAATGCAAAAGTCTTTCCACTGTATCTCCCCATCAACTTGGAATTACCAAAATATATGTATCCACAGTATGACAAAATGTTAATTGTTACACAGTATACCCATTGTGGCTACTATATGCATATGGAAGTGGAGAAAACTATATAGGTTACTGTTGTGCTGAAAGGAACCACACAATTAATAAATCAAGGGCATTAGCAGTGCTTTTATCAGAATAAAAAAAAAAAATTCTTGGCTTAGGAAGGTAAAGCTACATAGACATACTCTACTATTTTCAAGCAAACCAAACGACATCTTGAGCAAAAATCTAGCATGTGTACTGCAGCCCCCCCCCCCAACATTATTCATCAATCTATCCTGGCAGATTTATAAAGTACAGATGAGGATCAACCACAGAACCAAATCCAACATGTACATAGCCTAAGAATGCAGTTTTGTGAGATTCAAGATTCTTTGGTTTCCATGGATCCCACTAATGTCTAGTCAAAGACACTGGATGCCAGTGCAAGGAAAACATTCTTCTGTAAATGTTTTTTTTTTTTTGGATCAGGGTCTAAAGCGCCATTTTATTTTATACAGATTTGGGGGGACTGAAATCTGCACTTTACGTGGCTACTGCTCATACCATAATGAGGGATCAATCTCCTAGATTTTAAGCTCTTCGGGGCAGGGTCCTCTCCTCCTCCACCTGTGTCACTATCTGCACTATACAAATCCAGGTTAATTATAATATCAATAATCTTAGAGTGATTATGACTCCCAGATGAGCTAGGAAGCCACAGGGCAGTAGACAACACACCTTGCAAATTCCTAGAAGCTGGGTACTGCCTATTTCACCATTGCTCAACCCTTTAATGCCACTCAAATCTCCTAATAGCAGAGGGTATACTTACACTGTGGTTGACAAAGTGTGATATATTTCCATAGTGAGCAGCATCTACGGTGTAAATATCTTCAACGTAATCCAGGTCAAACAGATAAGTTGCCCCCTGTCTGTCATAGATTTGTCCTCTGCGCTCTGCCTCATCAGAAGTAATTATCTGAAATGCAGGATAGGTGAGACATCTGCATAGGAAGCTCAATTACATTCTGAAATACATACTAACCATGGCAGGAGAATTAAATTTATACTACAGCACTGGTTTATTGTTAATATTTAAAATAAGAAAAGGTAGTAAAGGATCAGTTTATCGTCAATGCAATTAGGTAGCTGCTTTCTTTCTGCTGTGAAATGTAGCTTGCAGGTATCACAGTAACCGCTACATACACAGATATTGAGCTTAGAGACAAACTTAAAGCAGATATTTTTTTCCCTTGACTGCAGTTTTAATAAAAATCTGTTTTAAATGCAAATAGTATAAATATTATAACTTGACCTAATTCCAGCCTCATTGTTAAGAAAAAGGCAGCACTAGGTGCCCATCAAGTGTTCTACAAAGAACATAATGACATGGTGAGCAAACAGAAAGATAATCTTATCAGACCATTTTACCTTGGAGGTTACCTGTGTTGCTTAAACTAGATCAAAGCCCAAAACAACACTTTACTCAATGTAAATTAAAAAGATATATCATAAAACTAATAACTCTGACATTTGTATCCTGACCTTGCTCATTGAAAAGCATAAAAGATGGGTGGAGAGCTAAAATGGGTAGTAAAAACACACTTATATACCCACATTCCTAATCGTAGAATTGTATAGATACATAGAAGGGAAATATTTAAGGACTGACAGGCTAGATAGACATTTCGATTTCCAAATGCTTGAATAGGGTATTGTAACTACCTTTATTCATTTTCTATATTGATGATCAACCAGAAAAAAAAATGTAAATAAAAAACATTTATCATACAGGTGCAAGACCTCATATTGCCCTACAAATGTATGTTGAATTTACAGCCTTTAAACATTCGCTTATACCTAAATAAATGTAGTGTGCTCATCATATAAAGCAAGGAGGTAAATCAATTACAGGTTATTATCCCAACCTTTATCTACTCATGTTTACCTATTCATTTGAATGGGTTAACATTTCTTCATTGTTATTTTATTAAAAAATATCAAAACTAAATGTAATAAACTAAATAAAAAATATGTGTTCAAGAAACTAGAGATCTTTTAAAGCTGCCTCCAGAAATAGTATGCAGGCTAAAACCAAGATTGTGCTATGCATCTTAAAAGGGAAATTTGAAAAGACATGAAAGCTTCAACTACTGACAAGTTTTAAAAAGTTTAGGCTTCAAGGCAGTCATTTTGATGGAAGATATCAGTATAGTTTACATGGAAAACGCCACACATTTTTATAGGATACAATACTGCCTAAATGAGAAAAGTTTTTACATCATTACTCTGCCTAGTGCTTCTCATTGGTTATCTCATAAATAAATGTGGTATGCCTGTAGGCTCACAAATAAATGGGGTATGCCTGCAGCACCCCACCATTAAGAAATATTATTATATTAATATGGAATCCATTTTTGGTGTGGCTCAGGAATTAGCATTGTTTGCTCTTGATCCCCTGGTCTAGAGGTAACCGTGACCTTTCTCATAGCCTGTACAACTCTTAAATTTAAGGATCGTTTTAAAGAAATATATTTGTTAGACAAGAGTAGGATGCAGCATCTCCAATTCAAATACCATTAAAAAAAAAAAAATGACCTGTAATCCCTATGAAGCGCTCAAGAGTAGAAGTTTAGCTATAATGATGATAAAAAGCCTGTCTGCGAAAGCAGAATTTCTATTCCTCTTAACATTTTAATTTTTTGAAGAAAAGCTTTCACAAGGAGGTAAAAGTTAAAGTGTCAGTGGATACCACCTTACCTCTCCAACATATTCCATTACAAAGCTGTTTTTGCGTATTTTCTCCAGTGTCCTCACACCCCATCCCCTTCCATCAGGGGTCCTGAAAATACAGAAGTTATACTGAATTCCCTTCTGCACAACTCGATTTGGGCAAGACGGACCACATCGGCAGAGGGAATTACATTCGTAAATTGGAAAGCCTGGCTTCACTATCACTTGTCCTTCTCCATTATAAGCGAGTCTGTGCTGGAAACCTCCAGGGCAGCAGCCACGCTCATCTGTGAAACAGTCTCGACATTTGCACCCTTTGGCCGACGTGGTAATGCTCACTCCTTCCCCAACCCTGTACTCATTTATGTACACAAAGTCTTTGGGCGGACCCTCCAGATCCACTTCATTTTCAACAGTTATAAACCCTGGGTGGGCTCGTTTGGAATTCAGCTGCTGCTCCCACAAACGTAGCCGTTGCCTTTGCTTAGCCTTCAGCACCATGTAGTGCGAGAGGCTGAAGTCTAGTCTGCGGGGGCAGCGTGCAACCACTTTTTTATTAGATGATGTCCCAGCAGCCTTTGCTCTACGTAGGAGCTCCCGTTCCAGATCCCGGTGAAACTGACGAAGAAGGTTAAAACATCTGAGATGGCGACGTGGTTCCCACGAACAGTCAGAATCTGGGTATCCTTTCCATTTCACAAGGTACAGTTCTTCCTCCTGTAGATAGAAAAACACCATATAATCAGGCAAAATCCTAATCCTGCCTATGACAATGTCACAGGCACCGGGACTTAAAGATTTACCTCCACAGTTCCTGAACCATAAGGCAAACTTGCACGTTGCTTAATAGTCAGAGACATGTATATATATATATATATATATATATATATATATATATATTATATATATATATATATATATATATATATACACACACACATATATACATACATACATACACAGGCCAATTTAGCTAGAATTGGTATAGGTATGTATGGATGGTGGTTCTTTAGTAGAAATTGTAATGTCCTTAAGGACTTTAAGCCAACTTTCGAAGTACAAATATCATTTAAATAGAAGGAAATTAGAGAAGGGTTTTTTTTGGCAAATGATGTGTACTGCATTCAATGATACTTCTCATAAATAACAATACATAACATTCTTTTATCCCATAAACCACAATAGTCGCTAGTAGTTTACAGAATATAATAGGGCCGTAGGGGTCGCTTTACAAACGTCATCTAGTGTGTGTGTATATATATATATATATAGATAGATAGGATAGACAGATAGATAGATAGGATAACAGACAACTTTTTATAATTTTAGTTCTGTACATTACCACAATTTATTTTAAATGAAACAACTCAGATGTAGTTAACTGCAGACTTTCAGCTTTAATTCAGTGGGTTGAACAAAAAGATTGCATAAAAATGTGAGAAACTAAAGCTTTTTTTTTAATTTTTTTTTTTTTGCACAATTACTTCATTTTTTAAGGGCTCAAAAGTAATTCAACAAATGACTCAAAGGCTATTTCATGGGCTGGTGTGGGCAATTCCTTCCTTATGTCATTATCAATTAAGCAGATAAAAGGCCTGAAGTTGATTTGAGGGGGGTTCTTGTATGTGGAAGATTTTGCTGTGAACAGACAACATGCGGTCAAAGGAGCTCTCCATGCAGGTGAAACAAGCCATCCTTAAGCTGGAAAAACAGAACAAACCCATCCAAGAAACTGCTACAATATTAGGAGTGGCAAAGTCTACAGTTTGATACATTATGAGAAAGAAAAAGCACTGGTGAACTCAGCAACGCCCTCACAACAGCCAACCAAGTGAACAACACTCTCCAGGAGGTAGACGTATCGATATCAAAGTCTACTATTAAGAGAAGACTGCATGAAAGTAAATACAGAGGGTGCACTGCAAGATGCAAGCCACTCATAAGCCTCAAGAATAGAAAGGCTAGATTGGACTTTGCTCAAAAACATCTAAAAAAGCCAGTACAGTTCTGGAAAAACATTCTTTGGACAGATTAAACCAAGATCAACTTTTACCAGAATGATGGCAAGAAAAAAAAGTTTGGAGAAGGCGTGGAACAGCTCATGATCCAAAGTATACCACATCATCTGTAAAACATGGCGGAGGCAGTGTGATGGTATGGGTGTGCATGGCTGCCATGGCACTGGGACACTAGTGTTTATCCATGATGTGACACAGGACAGAAGCAGCCGAATGAATTCTTAGGTGTTCAGAGACATACTGTCTGCTCAAATCCAGCTAAATGCAGTCACATTGATTGGGAGGCGTTTCATAATACAGATGGACAATGACCCAAAAACATACAGCCAAAGCAACTTATGTACAGTACCAAAATTAGAAAAAAAGTTGTCTCTGTCCAAATATTTATGGATATATATATAGCCATATAGTGATATATACCTTTTCATATCGACCGTAGTACCTGACGCGTTTCGCCCAGGTAGGCTTCCTCAGGGTTAGCGGTGCAGGGTTCTCCCCAGGCACTTTTCAGCACCCACCCGGCTGTTTTTGGGTGGTTACCAAAGAGTTTGTTCTCAATACAGGGGCTGCCACCCACCTAAAATTTCTTCCCACCCAGCTTAAAAAAATTTCTGGATTACTGCGGTGCATCAACAAATTATTGTGTATGCAGTTATTAAATTTAAGTTAATAAACATATTGATGTACATTAATATTGATATTCAAAAATATCAAAAAAAATCCATTAAATTTGATGGTAGTAAAACACAATATTCCATTCTCAAAATATGTACAGCCAAATAGACAATTAGTTTACAATCAATAGTTAATAGTCTGTATGCAAGAATCATAAGTAAAGGCATATATGCAATAAGTTAAATAACAATAAAGAAAAAAAGGGGGGAAACTTACATGGTCACATATATGGCTTGGTTTGGCTAGCTTTAGAGAAGGGGTAAAGCAGTCTCAAAGATAATTGTTTAGAAAAGGATCTTTGCTGGTCAGATGGCCAACTAGTAAATTGTAGAGCGGATAGCCCTGAATTCCACGGAGTGAGGTATGTATCTATATAAAGGTAGGTAATATTAGGTTAAAGTTTTAAATAAAGTGGTCAATAGACTCAATGTTCAGGTAACAAGATTAGGATTAAATAAAACATACCTGTGGTGAGAGAGGATAGGGTCTATTGCTTGTGTAAAAGAATCTGGCTGTTGGCAGAGCAGAGGTGTTGCTGCTGGCGTGCAGTGGAGCAGGGGGAATCCCTGTAGCACCGTAAAAGACAGAGTCCCAGGGCCCTCCCTCCGCCCAACATGCACGTTGCCGGCGTGGGGGAAGCCCAGAGGCCAGCAGTATGATGCAGGTATCACTATATATGGCTATATATATTTGTGCTTTATATGCTAGATAATGTTAGTATAGCGCCCCCTACGGCCTTACTATATTCTGTAAACTACAAGCAACTATTGTGGTTTTTGGGATAAAAGAATGTTATGTGTTTTATTTTTTTATGAGAAGTATCATTGAATACAATACACATTATTTGCCAAAAAAACCCTTCTCTCCTTTCCTTCTTTTTAAACAGTTTAGCCAGAGGGCAATATATTAGTTTTCCTAAAAACAGAAAAGATTGAGGATCTGTATAAGTAGTATATTTACCTGTACCCTCTTATAGTCACACAAATATTCCACTTCAAAATTGCAGATATTTTTTCGGTTCACACCAAGAGCTGCACAACACACATGCTCAATGCGACACAACTCTTGTAGATGAGACTTTGTGGACAGACAATCAACCAAACAACCTAAAAAAATTGAAAAACAATGTATTGTTAATAGGTTACATCACAAATTGACCAGCAAGAAACAAATAATCCACGATAAGGCATTTATTAAACATGCCAAACAATTAATGTGCATAAAAAAATTATTAATGGGTTAAAATATTAGCAAGTATATCCTAGAAGGTATTATACTGCTGCAAATCCATTGGACAATTTGTGTCTTGGATACACAAGACTGATAGCATTTGGTACTCACCTATTCCACTGGGGGACATGATGTTTTTTTAGCTTTGACTTTTACTGCTACTTACACGAGATTAGACACTGAGAAAAAATGATTTTTACTGCAAACTCCCCATTATCCAGCACCCACAGGTCTTGGTACAACTCTGGGAGTGGCAGGAGTGACGTGCTAAGCATTTTTTTTTTTTTTTTGACAGTTGCTTGAGTTCCGGATAAAGGGCAGTTTTCTGTACAACACTCCTAAACTTATTTCCCATCCACTAAGGGACACAAAGTTTCACCTTTGGGACATTCAAAGCAGTCGTACTAAAGAGTTGGCCAACAAAGAAAAAAACATGCAAACCGGTCCAAAGGAAAAAATGGGGACTGCCTGCAGTTTAGAGTGATGTGAAGACCAGAATGACTTAAGCAGTCATCATATAATGCAGAAATGCCTGGCAGAAGAGAACATATGAACAGAAGACCTGGCTGGATCCAAATTCTAGGAAACGTATGAGCAACACCAAAAAACTTACAAGGAACCTACAGATCCAGTAGAATGTGTCTTGAGTTAAAAGTGCCAAGACCTATAAACGCTTTGACGGAAGTCATTTAGAAATGATGGAATCAGAAGTAGGTAACACTATGTGGGCAATCCTGATTAAAGTGGTATCTGAAAGACCCTCAGTTTGAAACATCTTGACAATGGAGGGAGATCTTTTTTGGTGTACTGGAACCAGACAGAAGAAAGAAGAATAATGTCCTGGCTGATGTAAAAGATAGAAGCTATGTGTAGCAAGGGGAAAGTCCTAAACCAAAAACAGTTCCTTAAAAGGTCCAGTTCAGACACTCACCTCACGGTAGTGATGGCAACAAAAAAGACCACCTTGTGTGTGAGTGAATAAAATGCTGGCCTTTGCAGTGCTAGGTCCCAGGTTTGAATCTCAGCCAGAACACTATCTTGCATGGAGTTGAAGGTTATCCCCATTTTTGCGTGGGTTTCCTCCCACATTTCAAAAACATGCAGTAATGTTAATTGGCTTCACCCCCCAAAATTAATCCTAGTTAACCTTGACTGTATGAAAGACATGAATACGGTAGGGACATTACATTGTGAGTCCCTTTAAGGGACAGTTAGTGACATGACTATGGACTTTGTACAGTGCCGCGTATTATATTGGCATTATATAAATACTGTGTAATAATGTTTATTAACTAATGAATTAGAAGAAAATTCAAATTCCATGGACGGGAATATCCACAGGAGACTCCATGTACCAACATCTTTAAAACAAAATAGCAAGAAGTCTGGCCCTTGATGGACCTAAGAACCCTGATAGAATTCAATCCTCAGAAAAGTGAGGATGTGTCACACCGAGAAACGCAGACGAAGGTAGCCCTCAGACTCACACCAAGTGGGATGTGTCTTCCAAGCCCAATGTTAGACCTTAAAGTTAGTGGATTTAATAGCCTGGATAACTTATTGGTTTGAAGGATTAGAAAAAGTTCCAAAACTGGGCTTCAGCAGACTCAACACATATATTCAACCATGCATCCCATGCCAGGCTTCAGCACACAATCTTCCTATCCAATCTTCCTAATCAAAAGGCCTGGAGAGAACGCTTTGCATCTCTGGAGAAACTGCAATACACATTTTGCAGCCCAATGCACCTTGCTGAAGGATATGTTTTGCAGTGCTGGGCTATGAAAATTCATAAACAGCCTCAATGCGGCCAATGTTTACTCCACCAAAACATCAAAACATAGGGTAAGTGGGTGCTTGGTTCTGACAAGCTAGTTGAAACAAGAGGAGGCCATGTTCATACTTGGCAACAAATCTAAGATTGTTGTGGAACAATTTGAGAAAATGTAAACCCCTTTTCCCCTTTTGTTAGTGTCTTGAAAACAAAAGACATTGCATCCTGTCTTTAGCTCTATGGTATTTGAACAATACGTGTTTATACTGAAAAAATGTTTCATTAGCTTGGCATTCCAGAAAGAAGCAACCCTTGTGCCAGCACCAGTCATATTCCTGACCAGTCAGCAAACCCACAAGACCCAAATAAACACACAGATATATCACCATATAAGTCAGAACAAGGAGCCAGTGTCAATAACAGAATAACAGAGTGGAGATGGCACCAGCTTCACAATTTAACCAGGAAGCAACACATGCCAACATGCATAAAAGCACCAAAGCCACTTTGCTATCCATGCCAGTCTTGCCCCTACAACTTCATAAAAAAGAAAGCTTACGCTAATTGCAAAATGCAAAGTTTACCTTGGCTGTAATGTGTCATTTTACCAAGCTTCTGCTTACCTCCCCAGGAAAAGCTATCCGAATGCCAAACCAATGATAAACAGCCCCATTCCATCTGAAGACCTGACAGAGCAAGGCACCTTAAAGCTGTCCCTGTATCCCACTGTGCAGCCCTAGAAAGGGGCCATCAACACAGCAAACAAAAAAGAAAACATTATTTGGCCAAAATATATCTGCACACGTTTTTATATTCAGTTGTTTGGATGGATGAAAGGTAGGGTCTTTTTTTCTCACTAGACATGTTTTAAAGCTGGGTAGGTGGAAGCTTGTGGCTCAACTTTTCAGTAACCAAACAGAAACAGCTGTATAGTTATTAAAAAAAAAAAAAAAAAAAAAAAAAAAAGGGCCAGGTGGTGCGCCCAGCAAAAACGGGGAGAATACTGCTCCGTATTCCTTGTAGTAAAATGACCCACTTCTTAGGAGCCACAAAGATGAAAGACACAAAAATAACTATTTGGGGTTTATACACATACAAGTGTCCTTTTGTTAAAAAATAAAAAAAAGATTTCTATGTGCTTCAATGATGGTAGATAAATCAGAGGACAAAAATCACCTGTTCCCATAAATTGCTTGCTAGGATAATCACTTGTCACATGACAGAGGAGTCTATTTAGCCTCTGCAGAATCTCCCTCATTAGCAGCATGGCCTAGTGCCCCGCTATACACATATGGGACATTCTCTGCCCATAGCAATTTCATCAGTGGCAAGTTTCCACCAGCAACAGGATCACAGGCATGCCATGTTTTTTTTTTTTATCTACTTCAATGGTCTCCCCAGCCAGCTCTTTTTATCCAGGTGCACCAACCCGCATTTTTCAGTAATCACCCGGCTGTTTTTGGGTGTTTATTGAAAAGGCAGGTCACAATACAGGGGCTGCCCCCTGCCTTCAACTTCTTCCCACCAAGCTTGAAATAAAGTCTGGGGAGAATACTGTAACTGTGTTATGAGAGCAGGGACTTGCAGCCACTCAGATAACCTTGCAGTCACCTACAGCAACTAATTCCATGTCCAACTATAAAATAATGAACAGAAGAAAACAGATTCCATGGAGGCATCCGCCCTGGTACACAGGTATTACAATATGCCCAATATTATGTACAAGGCTCTGTAATATGTTGGCACTATATAAATACTGTTGCCTATGCAAGTCACATTATTTTGTGTCATTTTGCAAAAAGCGTTCCTTCTGCTTCTCGGAAAATAACTCCTATTGGCGATCACAGCCAATGCTTCCAACAGCATTAGCAGGACCCAGCCAGGACTTTGATAGGAGTCCTGAGAGATGGAGAATTGCTGCATGCACCTGGAGGAGCAGCCAGAGATAACTAACACTAGGAGGGTTTCTTCCAGCACTACAAGGACCGGGTTACAGAGTCACTTTAGGCACCATTAGTCGCTAATAGAAGACTGAAAAACTTACATCACCATTCCATTTGCATTGCATTATTTCTATTCCAGGATACACGTTACCAGTTAAAGTTTATTTTAAAACAATGGAAAAGCTTTAAACCAGGAATGAGAGAAGACCGGAAGAAGGCGTCAAAGCTCAGCTTTTATTATGTCTGCAATTTTTTTTCTATTCCCCTCTCCTATTATATACCGCCTCCCACAGAGTACCCTAAACCCCCCGTATTCCCCCTTACACCCTCTTCGGGTCACTCACCACGAACTGCGTTTAAATTCTCCGCCATGTTGCGCGGGACAATCTCTACACTCCCGGCATCAGTCTTTATTCTGATTGGACTCTGAGCCCCGGCGCGGGCAGCATGGCCAGCCACTGATTGGCGGCATTCCGCGTGATGTCACCTTTAAGGAAGGCGCGTGAAATTGCGCGCCATTTCCCTAGTTTACGAAAGAGGCGGGAAAAGTACTGACGTCGCATCAAGGTTGTTTACGGCCACAAGAGGCCGAGAGTTCATTGTCCCCTCTGTAGGAACCCATTTTTGGTTGGCCTCTTCTCTGAATAGCATGAAATATGGTCTTCAAAATGATGGCGGCCGCGTGAAATCACGTGCACATATTGTGCTGCAGCAGACTCTATCTGCTTGAGAATGTTAGAATCTTCAGTAAAAAGCTGGTCATAAAATGATGCCTTTAGATTACTTTACTGATGGCGGGTATCTCTTTTAGTGTGACAGGCACCATTGATAAGGTCAGTGGAGCTGCTTTTTCGTCATGCGTTTATCTGTATATCTGGGCTGTCAGTGTTGCAGCTTTAAAGTTTATGAAGTTACATCAACATTGTGTGCAAAACGTGAACAGAATGTTTTAAAGTATTTACCTCTTACTTGACAATAATTTGTTTTGAATACTCCTACGTCCCTCTTACTTGGCAGTTATTCCACGTTGTAAACTTTTCTTCAGAAAAGGGAGCCACAATGCTAACATTTTAGAACTATGAGGTAAATTGCCTTGGATAGTAATTCAAACTGAACAGGCAGTAAAAACCCAGTAACAAAATAAGGCCATTTTTATAACATGCAATGCACGCAGTATATCAGTCTGCATTGTGGTTTGCTTTATTGCAGCTGACTACATATGCATTGGTGTAATTAATGCAACTCAAAACAACATTACAGTGTGATTAAGCCCTAAGATTTACAACTATCTAGTGCTAGTCTCTATGTCTTTATCAGCTTTGAATAAAGTAGGAAATGATCAATAGACTTTTTTTGTGCCAATTGAAAAATTGGCCTAAGGTCCTAGGTTTGAATCTTGACCAGGACACTGTCCGCAAAAAGTTTGCATGTTCTTCCCATGATTGCATGGGTTTACTCCCACATCCCCAAAACATGCAGTTAGGTTAAAGCTCAAACAAGGACAGTACCTTTAGATCCTAATCTAGGTCAACGCTGTCTTGTCATCCTATAAATGTAAAAAAATGAACTGATCTCACTACGCATGTGTGACATTGACCCTTTTTTATACTCTCCTGGTAAGCCCCTTCAATGTATGTCTGATATCGGGCATACCCAGAAGTAGTAGTCCACAGCTTTCTGGGATACATGACATCAAATAAAGAAATAAATCGTTATATTAAAGGGTGGGATATAGTTTTGTTTTTTGTAAAAAAAAAAAAATTAGTGATAGGTCCTATTTAATTGGTTTCCACTCAAAATTATTCTTGGACTGTGTTAATGACATATGACTATTGGAGTGACAGACTGTGAGCTCCTTTGAGGAGCTGTAAATGGCATGACTATGGACTTTAAAAAGCACTGCACTATATATACAAATAAAAATTAACCTCCTTGCAGTTAAGCCCGACCTTCGCTCGGGCAAAAAAAAACTGCAAGGATGGTTAAGCCCGAGATTTTGTACATCCAAAAACAGTGGATCACTTTTGGTACAGAAATCTAGACCTCAGTGTAACGCTTAGGTGGTTAAGGAAAATTTCCTCTTAGTTGTCATCAAAACAGATGCCCCAATTGGAATTTTTTCCCATCACTTCTTGTTTCAGAGAGAACCATAAGATTTTAGGTTTCCTTTGATGCTAGCCATTAGTCTCTAGCTGTCCCTCAAAGGGGCTCACAACCTAATGTCCCTACCATAGTCATATATCAATAATACAGTCCAAGGCCAACTTTTGAGGGGAAGCCAATTTACCTAACTGCATGTTTTTGTAATGTGGGCGGAAACCAGAGTACCTGGAGAAAACCCATGCAAACACTGGGAGAACAAGCTCCTTGCAGATAGTGTTCTGGCTGAGATTCAAACCTGTGACCTAGTGCTGCAAAGGCCAGATTGCTAACCTCTGAGCCAGCCGTACTGTCCAATATCCCATTCACTTTCTGTCTTTGTAGTAATGGTCACCAGGACAAAAAGAGAACGGGGGTTCTTTCTTTCTTTCACTGATTATAGAAATAAAGAAATAAACTTCAAGGCTGCGTTAAGGTTAAGGAGGGGGGGGGTTACCCTTCCTCATGCCATGGAACCCTGCCTAGGGGGAGATGCTCAGTACCTCTCACTGCCAGCTGCAGTCAAATCTGCAGACGCTACAGTGCAAGGGACTAAGCGGCTGGCGAGCTGCCTGTTACACTTAGCTCGACAGAAATTTCTCTGGAACAGGGGGATGTTGGCAACTGGAAATGTGGAAGCCAGTAAAAAAACTCCTTTTGTCCCCCCCTCCCCTTCCCCATTAAAATATCCATCATGTCATGCCTACCCTGTCACACACAGGGGTGTAGTGGGGCAGGCATGAGTGGGAACATGTGCCCTCACTTTTATTGGGAGTGGGCATGCATGCAATGAAGTCATTAGTGGTCTGGCCGGTCCACCCCCCCTTGGGGTCTGGAGGAGGACCCCGCTGGGGGGGGGCGCACTGGCCAGAGCTGCCGACCATGTCCCACATACTGATCACAGGCTTGGGTGGTGGACGGGGTTGTCTCTCTGAAAACAACCTGCCCACTCTCCAGACCTGCTATGGGAGAGTGGGCGGGTTCTGGTATCATGACGTCACTCTGGGGTAAGTGTCCCCTTTTGAGTGGCAGCGGTGTAGTGGGGCGGGAACCTACTGTGCCCCCTCTTCTTTTTTTGCGACCACATCCCTGGCAACACTTAGCTATCCCCTTACTCTATATGAACCCCAATTACTCTGTAAGAAAATGGAAATGTGACTTCAAGTGTAGGACAAACTCCCCATAAAATTTCATCATTACAGCTCCATCTTAAGATATGAAAAATTATACCTGTCATACCCTGTCTACCCTGTCTTTTTACCAGTAGAGGAAGGGAAATGTAGAATAAATGGGGGACTCTTGTGGCTCCCCCCCCCCCTGCGTCTTATATGCCGGAGCGTCTTATACGCCGAAAAATACGGTACATCTTTAATGTCTATTTGCATTGTGACCTGCGAGTTTTATCCCAATTTAAACAGCGGCCCCTAAACCACAAAGGGTTGGGTCCCACTGGTCTAGGGTAATAGAAACGCTAGTGAAGTTGAGTTACAGGCCCATTTGGAGCTGGCTTACCAGGAAAAACAAAAGCAAAAGAAGGTCAAGATTCATGTATTTGTATGTGAAGTTTTTGTTTTGCTGCAAACATATTGGTAGTTAATATTCATAAAATGTTATTACAATTTTGGTTGCTGTTTTAGCACTTTTTAGTCTCCTGTGTTGGGTACTGTGAGTTGGTGGTGTTCGTCTGCTAAGCTGTGTGGGCTATAAAGGCAGGTGTATACAGTCAGGAATGTTCTTAGTCACATCCAGGTGAGCTCCCAACCATGATTTAGATATGCTCTATGTATCAGACTGACACACTTAGGCCTAGTACACATAAACAGATCAATTGCTAATTTTGTATTCAACTAACTGATTTGATAGAAATTCAGATTGGTAATCATTCAGTCGGAAATCCCAAAGCACTCCTATGTTTTGTCTTGAATACTTTTGAATAGCAAGTGATCAGAATCCTGATCAGATTTGATCTTACCATTTGTACACACATGACTGTTATACTTTTGATCACTATTTACCAATTTATGCATCTATCCACATATATACAAAAACCCTGAAAACTGGTCGCTTCTGATCAGTCAGCTGCTGATTTCCCTTCAAATATACTTCAGATCCAATTATTTTATTAGAACAGAAGTGAAATTACCTGTGTGTACATAGTCTTAGAGATTTTAAGAGATGCTAATTCCACTTCCAGAAATGGGCACTACACAAATTGTTATCCTATTTAATGCATGCAGAGGTGAGCAGATTACTTTAACATTATTGTTTCTTCTATATTGTATTCTTCATAGCCTGTTTTTCTCATTTTTTGAGATCATTAGTAGATTGATTTTTCGATATCTTGTCTGTCTTCTATGTTATGAATTTCTGCATCTTAAGGTTGGTTTTGTTGATAATGATACTTTTGCTCCACCAGGCCATCTTGGATTTTAAGAGACAAGAAAAATTACAAGCATCCCAATGGTTTTTCTCCCCTGGTAAAATATAGTGGCTTACTTCCCAACTCTCCCAACCCATTACCCCATTTTTAGGTAGAGTTGATGTTTGGATGAGAGCATGGATTGTACATGCACGAAAGCTCACATTTCCCAATCTGCAGGCAGAATCAAGAATAGGGCTATTATGATTTCAGTATTCGGTTGAACTTTACCATTTTACTCTAACTGTGAAATTAGTAATTTCTGTGAGTCATTTTTAGGTAATCCATTTTATTTCTATTTATCACAACATGCTATAAATCATGGATCTCAATATTCAGTTCAAGTTGTATGACCCACAGATCTGCAAATTAATTTTTATGCTCAATAAAGAAGAAAACACAAGATAATATATATAAGGCAAGTGGTCAAGTCAGAGCCTGGCAAAGATTCAGTCGTCCCATTCATCATCATCATCATCCTCTCCTGGATCATCATCATCGTCATCTGAAACAGAAAGTTCAAATAAAATGATGAGAGAAAAATAGGTAGAAGAAAAATAGCAGCAAAGTGAGGGACAAATTAACTTCTTAAATCACCAAGCAAAACGTCTTTAGTTATGAATTGAAGGAGAAGGAATAAAACCTTTGTCAGCTTTGTACTGCTTTCGGAGACATTCTTGTGGAGATTTCCATTTATTTTCTGGCTACGATTGCCATGCAAACATGAACCTGTTGATCCCTTGAAAGTGTGGTTGCAATAGATAAGGAGGGCAGTTAAAGAGAAGCCTATAAATGTTTGGGCTGATACAAATCTTATATATGTATGTGTATTTGCCCAACAAACAAGGTTTTATCAACTCAACGTAAGCATCCCTCTGTCTTTTATGTAAGCAAGGAAAAGCTGACATGGATATAGCTGACATTACAAAACATAAAATGTGTTTTTTGCTGCTTGTACCTATTTTGGAAACTTTCTATCGCTTTCTGTCTTAGTAGTAGCAGTACAAACAAGCAGGGGTTTGTAATCCTTCCTCACTTTTTATTGCCTTTTCACTTCTTTCTAGGAGGCATCGTTTGAATCATTACCTTATTGCCCTATAGTCCTTTATTAGCCATTAAACCCAATTCAAACCTGCAAATGGAGTTTAGAATTGTGAATCTGGAGCATGTGGGGTAACACAGAACATTTCTGTTAGCTGGTTTTATATGGTAAAGTGTTTACAATCCTATTTTTCGAGTTGGCTCCATAAACTTTTCTTCTGGACTAGATTTTGTTAAATCCAATTGACCGATTCAGTGCACAGGTGGCTTTATGTAAATTTAAAATGATTGCCAAATTCCACGAAAAGCATTATGTAGAATGTAACTGGTAACAGATCCAGAGAAACAACTTCTGACTCGAGTTACTGCTTAATTCAGCATCCTCTGATATTTCTGATATGACTGAAACTACAGGATCCTAAGTAACCTAAACACTGTATGTCTGTGTCACTGAGCAAAAGGAGATCTTTATTAAAAAGGTTTGCAGAGTGTTCTCACTTCCTAAAATACTAACTTCTTGCTTTTTAGGATACAGCCAGACAATTTCTGAAACATTGTTTAATAAAATGTAACTCTAATCTTATTATTGTCTTTGTGTGATCTACGTTGTTTAGAACTAAAGATGCAAGCCTGTAGATTGCCAAAAGAACCAGGACTGATTTGGCAGCTTTTCTTAACAGCAGAGTAATATTTTTTATTTCCTAAAGTGTCTCATTCTCAGAATGGCTGCACTGCAGTGTGGGCACAAGATTTTTCAGAGGGGATCTAATACACAGTGATCAGGCCTTACCCGAGGAATGGATTACTTTGCTTCGTTTCTGCATGACATGCATTAGTGCACCCACTAAGCCCTCAGAACTAGATGGCGAAAGAGGAGATGATGGCATATCCATCGGTTCTGTTACCTGTTCAAAAGGATGATTGGAGAAAGCCTGCTTAGTCAAAAAGTACTGAATTAAACAGAAACTGTCATAAACCTAGACATAAGAAAATAAAATGCACAGCCAGAGAGAGGTAACTTTATCCACCCATTTGAACGGTGAGTTGACCAAGAGAGTAGGTAGTTGCATTTACAGTATATACAAATTGTAACTTTCCTGTATGGATCATTTTAAGCTCGTTTCCAACATGGGATTTTTAGGTGCAGTGCCAAGCTTGAGTTTTTTAGACAGTCAGAATTTGTAGCTGCCTGTATATTTGGGTTATATATTCATTTTAGGTTGCTCTAGAAGACTAGTTTGAAATATTGCAGAGAAAATTCTGTTTAGAGAGGAGCCAGGATTTTCATAGGTCACATAACCAAGCTCCTGGCATTTTTCATTTCTTTAAATGGTAATCCAAAGCAAATCCAAAACATATTTGTAACTCATTACTATTTTTTTTTAATGTAGTTTATGTTTGTGATAAGGTCACATGATTTATTTACAAATGGAGCCCTAAGTATTTGAAGATTGAGTTTTGTGTTATGCCTGCAAAAGTATTTATTTGTTAAACAAAATTTATATTAGTTACAGAAATTTCTATGAAGATCTGTGTGGGATAAAGTGGAAGAAAGAGAGATACGGAGAGCATGGGTAAATATGTGTGACCTCATCATGACCATAACACCTCTTTTAAAAAAAGGTTTTTATGTAACTTTTGTACACAGATGCAGAAAAAGTAATATGGGTTAAAAACATAAATCGTATATGTCTCTTAAGTCTTCTCTCACAAATATACATCAAGAAAATGTTGGTGGTTTGCAGCTCTGGCCAGTGCACCCCCAGCCAGAGCCGCAGACCATGTCTTCAGTATGGATTGCAGGCTCGGGTAGTGGGCAGGTTGTGTCTCTGGATGGGCGAGTGGGCAGGTTCTGACATCATGAAGACATTCTGGGGAAATGTGTCTTCCCCCTTAAGTGACACATGGCTCCCCGTGCTTGCGGGATCTGGAGTCTGTGAAATTAATGGTCTGTGAGGTCTAAAAGGTTGGCGACCACTGTCCTATGGCAAAGATGCCCAACCTATAGCCTGTGGGGCACATCCGGCTTGCAGAGCTGTCAGATCCGGCCCCCTAATCTCTCTGCTTGTTGTCTTGCAGGGGATGGGGCGTGCGCATCTCTTATGTTTTTCTGTCAAGATCGCGCTGCCAGAAAAGGGAGAAAGTGGGTGTGTACTATAGACCTGGCAATCAGCTGTGGCTGTTCCCCCACCTTGTACTGTGAGATAAAACCAGCAGCACCATGAGAGCTGTGTCTGTGTCCATGCTGCTGTCATTATCCCTGTAAAAATCCTCATATCTCCTTTACTGACTGTCAAAGAAATGTGAAAATTTTAGGGCACACAGGGAACCATAGGAGCTGCAACTAAACTAAATTTAGGAACTCTACACATATCAAGTTGCCAGATATGGCGTCACAAGCATGCTCGGGGGAGACGCTAAATACTGCTCACTGCGGCCTGCATTCAAATCTGCTGACGCTGCAGTGCAAGGGACTGAGTGGCTGGCGAGCTGTCTGTTACACAAAGCTGGACATTTACATTTCGTGAACATCAATTTCACTGAAACAGAGGGAAGTTGACAACTGGAAATGTGGAAGCCAGCAGGAAACTCCTTTTGTCCTCCACCCCTTCCCCATTAAAATGTTATACCCAATATATCATGCCTACTCTGTCACACATAGCTATCTTCCTACTCTCTTTGAATCCCAATTACACTGTAAGAAAAGGGAAATGTAACTGTAAGAGTGGTACATTTCTGTCTGGATTTATATTTCTAAAAGCGGTTCCAGTGTTTTTCATGAAATTTTTTTTACAGTATAAAATAATAGTATGAGTATAATAAAGTTTGAAACACAAAATCATGTAAAATAATAAATTAAATAAATTGAAAATTTATATATATTTTATTTTTTTTTTAATTAAAAAAAAAATTAATATACTCATACTAATATATTATACTGTAAAATAAATGTTCAAGAAAGCAATGTACTACTTTTACACAAAAAAATCCAACATATTTCATTCAATACAGTATTTTGTATTGAATGCAATACAAATGGATTTTGAATTTCCCGCCCCGCCGGCAACGTACACAAGCACCGACGTCACCGGGAATTCCAGTGGAAGAAGGAAAAAGACAGGGATCGCCGCAATGAATGGCGTGGGACGCCGGCGCATCAGCTAAGTTCTGTATTTACTAACCCTCCCATAGGTTTACCTACCCCGAGTGTGACTTGGGGTTACCGCTTTCAGCAGTTATTTTCTACCCCGAGTCACACTCGGGGTTACCGCTAGGGAGGTTAATATTATATATTAAAAGTCATACTGTGCTACCCTTTCACACATAGCTGGCAACTTACCTTCTGTGAACCCCAAAATCTGTAGAATAAGAGCAGGATTCTTGTTGGCTATCTGTCATATGAATTGCATTTCTCTGAAAGTATACACTGCAGAGATTCTTGATTTGTAATTTATTATATTTGGTACATGTAAGTTATGGTAACTAGAAACATTTCAATTTTGTTTTATTTTAAATCAAAACTTTTTTAGTTTTCAAATTAAATCTTTAATGTTTATTTGCGTTGTGGCCTGCAAGTTTTACCCCATGTCAACCACGGCCCCCAGATCAAAAAAGGTTGGGCACCACTGTCCTATAGCAAATGCAAACTATGACACATTCTTTTACACTGGAAGTAGGCATTGTATGCTAGCACTAAAAGACTGGAAACATTCCAAAAGTTACTAAACCCCTATTTTTTCAGTATGCTGTTATTTTCTAGTCTTTCAGTTCTCCTTACCTCTCTATTGGCCCCATCCCTCATTGTCACCAACTAGGAGTGAGACGTCAGGAAGGAGAGACTTCCCAGAGATCACAAGACCTGGTCAAATTTCCTTTTATAAAACTAATTAATTTCGAAATGTCATTGAGTGCTAATAATAATTACCTTTATGGTGTCATCTGCAGCCTATATTTATTGTACAGTGCTGAATATTAGATTGTTACTTGGTAAAATAAAAAATAATAGGCCTGACTTAAAAAAAGTTCTTCAAGACTGGTGAAGATAGACTATCATGGGAGAAATTGGGTGATCAAACAGTTGTCAAATGTTTTTAGGCTTGCTAAATAACCTAGCTTCTCCCACAATAGTCTATCTTCACCACTGTTGAGAGAGCTTTAATAAATCAGGCCAACAACATGTACACTAAAAAAGGTGCAAAAACACAAACCAGGGCTTAAGTGAAATCTTTTGTACAAAAAAGGCTTTATTACCAGTAATAGTATTTTTACTGAGAAAAACAGACTTCAAGGTTCAGGGAGCATGCATGCAAATTCCTTATTCCTGGAAGGTTGGCAATGTTGGTAATTTTGACACTGTTTTGAAAAAAATCGAAATACTCCTACAATAAACATCACTGACAAGTAGTATCCCCTATGTCCTCTACCAGAGTTTGGGGCCCCAGGCAGCCCCTCTTCCTACCCCTATTTACCTTTCCACTGTGCCCTAATCATGTGGTTTTTGTACTGAGTTTGATAAAATTATAAAATGGTCCTGTCTAGTGGCCAGGTAATGCTGGAAGGTGTGTTTTAGGTCTGTAAATCTGCAAATTCTGGAAGTACATTGACAGATAGGATTATAGTTGTTAAAGATTATAGAATTCCAGCTCTACAGTGTCACAAGTCAGAACAAAAAATAATAACTTCCACTTTTCCTTACCTTGTTCAGCTGGATCCCCTGTCTTATCTGGTCCAGAAGAGCCCCTCTCCCAGCAGGCGCGGAGGGCTGAGTAACTGGGCTTACTATACCAGGTGGTGGTGGAGGACCACCACTCATTTGTGGTTGCGGTGCTGGTGGAGGTGGTGGAGGCGGGGGAGGAGGTGCACCAGCATTTGCTCGAGGTGGTGGAGGTGCCCTTGGTGAACCAGAAGGTGGAGGTGGAGTGGTTCGAGAAGGAGGAGGTGGCGGAGGACCTCCAGACCTGGCTGGTGGAGGAGGCAAAGGTCCAGTTCTATTTCTTCCTTGGGATGGTGGAGGTGGCAATGGGGCATTGCGGGAGGGTGGAGGTGGAGGGGCAGAATCTGCAGAGAAAGAATATCAATAGACACTAAAATGTATTATTTCTAATTTAAAACCCTCCAATAAGTGTTCTACCTGGTCAAGGGTCAGGATGATTGAAATCAGATTGATAAAGCAGAACAGAGAACAGGAAGGTTTTTTTTATACTTGGCACCCAACACTATTTAGTATTATATAAGTCATCACTATCATCTGACAAATTTTGAATTTTTCAAGCAATAAATATGTACTCAGTCATTGCAGTGAATGTTAATACTTTCATTTCTTGAAGGAACTTGTTACTTGTAAAGTTTACATGTGTTTTAGTTCAATGCTTGCTCAAGGAGTGCAGAAAATGTTGGATTTCAGCAAGCACTTAAGGCCTGAAGCTGGTACATTTTTAGTATTGACAACACAAGGCAGAAGAGACCAAAAGAATACTTCAACTTGTCCATGTTTTCTCAAATTGAAAGTGTGAACCCTAACAATGAACTTCTCTTATTGCTCCTATTTGGATTGTGAAAAATTAAAGATATTAAAAGCTTTTTGGTATATCTGTTCTTTAAACGCAATAAAAAGAAAAAAGTTGATCTTGATAGTAATATTGAGCTATCAAGTTTTACTTTACATAAAAGGGTAGACAACCCTTTTATAAAAAAAGAGTGAATCCCCTCTCCTTCTGTTTTTATCACTTTGGCAATAAAGACAGAATGAGAGTGCAGAGCCTCCTGGAATACATACATCACGCATCCCAGGAGGCTCCTAGCTACAGATTAGGCATGCCCAGAAGGGGCTTTTTCCTACATTGGGGGAAAAAATGGTGATATCACCCATTCGCAGTGAGATCAGCACTCTTTTTTTTACCCTTTTACAGCAGGTTACCTCACCCAATCTTGCGCCAGTGCAGTGCGAGATCAGATGATGTAGCCAGAAGAAGGAAGAAGACCGAAGAAGATGGTGGCACAGGCAGGTGCAGAATTCAATCAAGGTCATCTCGGGAGGGATCGAAGGATCTGCAGAATTAAAGGCAAGTGTTTTTTGTTTAGTTCCGTTTTAATGTGGAATTAAACCCAATGTACACACAATAACCTGTCTCCATTCTGTTTTAGGTGTCGCAATCTTCTTTCTTCCCTTCCTAGTTTTAATCTTTGGTCATTTTGATTGACCGGCTAATTTGATTGATGTAAAAATAATTCAGTCCTGGCACCTGCAGGGGAAGCCGGGATGTGCCAGATATCCTGGCAACCAACGCTGAGCTGGTCACGCGCAGTTCAGTGAATTTTGACAGTAGAGATGGAGAACAGGCAGGTGAGAATTCCAAATGCAGGTAGAACATCGTCTATTGCATTCTGCAATAAAGCTCTGCCTGAACCCAGATTTAAAAAATGGAACTTTATAGTTAAAGAGCTCTCCTACCTAGCTCTCCCAATTCTTGGAACTACAAGTCAATTAGTGTTTATGCCAGGTATTCCCAATTGGTGCGACACACTACATGTATGTTATATGTTAAACCAGGTATGTGTTATGACCTTACCCATGGTCAGTTTCCAACAGTCTGTCAGATACAAGAGTGCAAACAAAGTTATTGTTAAAACTAAAAAAGACCTGCAACTACTTAAGATTTTTTTTTCTGCAAAAACCTTTTTTTCACTTTTGTAAACATAACCTAATTAAACATTTTTTTGTACTAAAGATTTATAGTTTACCTATTACTGACAGAACACATAAATGGTGAACTGGGAGCAATATTTGACAGGCCAGCACTCAATGATAGCTTTAGTTTTGTAACTTGTATGCTGGTGGAATGAGGGGCACAAGCTCCTGGCCTAGGGGAGAAAAAATGGACAAAACGGGACCTGTGTCCACTAAATCTTTACTTTAACTGTGCAATAGCAGAGTCAGTGTTGGGCACACTGTGGGGTTACCTGGACTTTGCACTGGGGCTACTGGGGACACTGTGAACTATACTGTTGATTGCTGGATACACTGAAATTTGCATTGATGACTGCCGGTGACAATCTATATTAGAGATTGCTCGAGACACTGTGAGCTGTGGGGACCTGACATTTGCATTGGTGACTGCTGGGGCCACTGACATGGACACTGGTGACTACTGGGGGTATTAAAATCTGCACTTGGGACTGATGGGGTCATAAAAATTTGCATTATTGATTGCTTGAGACGATGTTAGCTGTGGGAACACTGGACAGAACTGATCTCTATATTGGTAATTACTGGGAACACTAGACAGGGCTAATCACTATATTCATTTCAGATTGGCAGGATATGTACATTGGAGTCACACGCTCTCTGCCTTATTTATTCAGGATAGTATTATTTTATAAAACCATTTCAACATAATTAGTAATTCATTTATTTTTAAAAATGTATTTATGCTATGTGTCACAGAGATCTGAAGGCTTATTTTTGTATCACAACTTAAGAATAGGTGGTGAACCACTGATCTGTGCTTAAATTATAGTGGATATGTTTTTTTAATAAAACTGGGAGGGTCTAACTTCAACCAATCCACAAATGTGCTACAGGTAATCAGTCCAAAAACAGATAGAGCTTAGTGCATTTCCAGTACAATAACAAATATTTTATCGTACTTGCAGGGCTTTTGGCAAAATGCCCATTTATTTTATTTTTACAGTACCCAGCCTGAAAAAGCCTAGCCCAGGGATGAACCTTTGAATTATGCCTTCATCTAAAGCAAAGGTCAGCAAACTTTTTTGGCCACTAGGCCATTTCAAGGGTAGGCAGGAGCACACTGGGCCAGACCCTCTCTCAAGTCCCACCCTAATGGCTCTGCCCCCACCTGAACAGAAATCCCTCCTTTCTCCAATGCATACAGAGAAGAGGGAATGTTCCCCATTTACCCCAGGTGCGAAAGTGTTAACACTGGCTGCGGTAAATAGAGAAGGGAGCCACAACACGGATGCTCAAGAGCCACATGCGACTCCGGAGCTCCGGCGGCTTTGGCTCCGGTATCTTGTTCCGGCTCTGACACGGGTGGCTGACCAGGATTAGGTCGGATCAGCGAGGGGGCGTTAGGCCGGAACAAACTACCGGCTAGCCCATATCTGGCCTAAAGGCCGGAGTTTGCCGACCTCTGATCTAAAGTCTAGTACAAATTAGCTGATTTTCATTTTCCATTTGATTTCCAATCCAAATAAATAATCAGAATAACATTTTGGTAAATCAACCAATCATAGGCAAATAATTGGCCTCGATCAGATATGTAAGGATTGAACATGTTGGTAAACATTGAATGTAAACATCTGTAAACATCATGTGCATGAACAATTGATCAAATATTTGAAAGGTAAATATTGAACACAATGGGCCTGATTTATTAAAGCTTTCCAAGACTGGCGAAGATAGTCTTTCAATCATGGGAGAATCTGGAAAATCCATTAAACCTAGATTGGGTTTCTTAAAAATCATTTGCTATTAGTTGGCAAATGTTTTCAATCCTGGACAAGATTAGGTTTGCTGGACCACCTAGGTTCTCCCACGATAGTCTATCTTTTCCATTCTTAGGAGCTTTTATAAGTCAGACCCAATGTGTTCCATGTTTTAGAACTGGTGACTAATCGATCACTGATCAGAAAAATGATCGGACCAGTTAGCTGAGCACAAATTGGTCGTTCGATCTGCGTGTTTATCCTTTTTTCATTTGGTCTTATTAGGAGTCTTTAAATCCTACCTCCCATCCTCATTTCCTGTTTCACAGCTTCAACTCCTCCATGCTGCTCAATAAAGTCATAGATCAGTTTGGATGTCTCTGCATCCTTAAGTTGTGCCTCACTGATTCCTGCTTGAGAAAAGAGGTTCCTCAGTTCAGGGTCCAGAGCATTCACCTGAAAAGAAATAAATGTGACCATTTGGGGTGTTGGTTTGGGAGCTGAATCCTAAAATGGGCGCACTGAGCAGAGAGATAAACAGGATATGAAAAAGGGCAATTGGTGGAGGGGGTAGGGATAGCTGGGCTTTTTATTTATGTTGTTCAGGGTTCCTAAAATTTATGTTGATGCCTCATACCCAAAAATATGTTGTTACTTTATTTTGGATATATTTTAGAGAATTTATAAACTGTATCACTGTGGCTGATTTTCCTTTTTACTACTGTCTGGACATTTCAGGGGAAATATTTGTACAGTGTTATACTGATCTACAGTATATTGCTGTATATACTTTAGAGGTTGGAATTCGAGTCGCACAACTTGGACTTGAGTCTGACATAAGTCACCTAATAAACCACTTGCAACTTAACTTGGGGGTTTTGTCCAGCGACTTTCGACTCGACTTGCAGTGAGTCTTCTGTAACACAGCCTTCCTCCCTGCCTTCTTTGAATTCTAAGTTCATGGCTTTCTCCTCTGACAGCTGAAGGGGGCAGGGAGGAAGGGGGTGTTACAGAAACTCACTGCCTTCCTCCCCATACTCGTCAGCTGTCAGCTAAGAAAGCTGAACATAGTGGACTTAGTATGCAGGAAATGCGGGGGGGAAGGCATTATAACAGACTAAGTACGACTTGCAAACAACTTAATAAATGAAGTGACTTGACTTGGGACTCGACTTGGAAGAATGCTTGGTGACTTGAGACTTGGTGTTAATAACTTGGGACTCCACTTGGACATGAAGGGTGACGACTTTGTCCAACCTCTGATATACTTACATCAAAACCGTTATTAGGATCCCAGCCAATGTGACTCACGTGCCTATGAAAAGCAAAGCATTCATGTGAATCAGAAAAGACAAAAAAACAAAAACCTCAGTAATGGTGATGTAAAAGATAGGGCATAGGAAGAAAGGGACTAACTGCAGTTAGCACACAGTAAGTAAGAGAAAATTTTTCTTTTTACATTTCCTGTTTGAGCCAAAGCCTTCATGCTCCCCTTCTCAGACACTGCAGCTCATAGTGGGAGAGTTTTAGCAGCGGAGGCAGTGCCATCAATCTAAAACAATGGACAGAGCAAGGTGTGGCCAGGTGTTGATTGACAAGATACATAAGTGGCATTCTATTCTAATGCAATCAGGCTTAGCCTATATAAGGGTGGCAACTTTACTTTGAATTCAGAATGAATTGGAATGAACTTCTTTCAGTGTCAGGATTGACAGATATGTATGGACTTTGTATAGGGGCAAGAGAATACTCACAACTAAGTCCTGCAGCACATATAGGTGACAGATATACTTTAAAGTAATTGGAACTAACCATTTTGTCATGCTTGATATATGAAAACTTAATAATGTTATAATATGTCCAAGTTGATGTAAAACTGAAAGTTTTAGTATCAGATTTTGTCATTTGTACTTACTTAAAGCCACTAGGTGCACCAATATCGGCCTTAGAGAACTTCTTCTTTCCTTTTTTGTTCTTGGACTTGTCAGAGGGAGTAGGCAGAGCCCTGTATCTGGCAGAAGTGATGTCTGGATTTTGGATGTTAATGGCAGACATGCTAAGGTTGGCAGTAGGGATTTGGTGCAGTGGACTTGAAGGACCTCGGGTGAAAACGATTATATGATTATATATAAATCAGACTTAGTGAAACCCTCATATGCAAAGAAAAGACTGGGACAAGTCATTCTTTTAATTAAAATTTAAATTTAAATGATCCGTCTATCCAAAATTGACTGATCAGAATTTGGTATATGTTTGCACGTCAGATCACCGGATAGTTTTAGATTTCCCAGGGACTGTATTAGGCTGGCACGACACAATACAATCTGTACAAACCTATTTAGAGATACCAAAATTTTGTAATATTAGACACACCTAGGCAAGTAATTGGACTACTTGGTAACAGTATATCTAATTGATATTGTACAATAGGACAGTATGGTCAGTTTTTTTGAAATCTCTGTACTTGGGCTCCTAGATTTCAAATTTGCAATGCATTCATCATTGGTAGAAAGCATATAAAATTACTAAACTGGCCTATTTATATATATGTTTGGAACATACCATTGGAGACTGGTGCAGGGGTTGGCGGTAGGGGCAAGGTGCTTCTTCTATCTAAAAGTAGCAGAGATGGAATTATTTAGGAATTAACCTAACAATCAGACAGAAAGAAATGTACAAACTTACCATCTGTCACAGGAGGAGGTGGTGGCAAATTCTGGCGTTTGTCTGCAAGTACAAAAAAAAACATATGTCAGGGATGCTTTGTATTGCTCTTTTATATAGAGAAAACTTATTATTTCGGGAAAACAGTTAGAATGATATTGACAAACTAGAAGATGAAGTATAACACTTATCAGCATTACTGGACTTTTTGTTGAAAATGGAACTAAAATCAGAAGGTGAAGGTCAGCTCTTTTACAGGGAAAACATAGAAATATATACTGTGCGTAATCAAAACCCTGATTTTTTTGTGTAAAAAGCACTTTTTGGTATGTGAGTGTACTTGGGCACTCCTGCACCTACACCCTCACAGCGCGGTATTTGTAGTGTGATATCATCTAAGTCCCTGCTCCCCCTAACTGCTATTTTTTAGGAGATTTGGAGTATTATATGATGATGTTTCTCTTGTACTAATCACAGTTTTTCTTGCTGGAGCTTCTAATAGGAGGAAGCAAAACTCAGAAACAGAAACACAGTGCAAAACAAGGCATGAGGAGTTAGCTATAGGGAAAGATCAGCAGCAGGGAGACCACATTAATTGCCAAAAACTATTTTTTTGCCCTTTTGCAGCCTTTTTTTTGGCACAGCTTCCAGAGTTTAGTCTAGGGGTGTAGTCGTAAAAAAAAGGAAGAGGGGGCACAGTACTATCCATGGCAAGCACGCATGCGTATCATTGTTATGTAAACGTGCCTGCCCCACTACACCCCTGCCTATATGTCCCTCAAAGGGGAAGAAACTTCCCCTTTGAGTGACATCAGGATGACATCATGATACCAGAACCTGCCCACTCTCCCATCCGCAGGTCTGAGCTTGCGATAGGGGAGTGGGTGGGTTGTGTTCAGGGAGACAACCCCCGCCCACCACCCTGAGCCTGCAATTATATACGGGAGACATGGTCTGTGGCTCTGGCCGGTGGGCCCCCCCAGCGGGGTCCTTCTCCTAAACCCGTGGGGGGGGCGGATCAGCCAGAGCCGCAGATCACCAAAGAATTCTTTAATTGATTTTTATTGATTTTTTTACAGTACAGAAAAAAGGGAAAATATAATTGCATTTACAGATAAACATGCGTACATTTTTTCAATCAAATGGCGCAATAACAATATTGCATATGAGTGCATTTTAATTGAACAGACATAAACAGAACTCCGCCCACATTAGCAGGCACATATAAAATATGAATAACCAGTTAACAACAAAAAAAAAAAAACAGACCGAAAGAACAAAGGGTAAAGGGAAACCTGGGGGAAAGATATTCCCATCCAAGCTTGTAGAAAACGTAACTTCCCTGTTAAATTCACACTAGGGGTACATTGGGCAAGGAATGTACTTGCCATGGTTCCCATATTATAAAGAATTTCTCTTGTCATTTAAAACACTAGACAGTTTCTCATTGAGAAATGTGTTATCAATACATGACACCACTTTATTGGACTTTATTTCTTCCAATTTTTAGCTATCATTTCCTTGGCCGCAAGAAGAATATGAGCACACAGTTGAAATTGTGTATTAATGAGAGTAAAAAGGTATAAAACTTTCACTAGCTTTCAACTTGCAAATATTTTTTTAGGTACCGTATTTTTCGGACCATAAGACGCACTTTTTTTCCCCCTAAAGTGGGGGGAAAATCAGGGTGCGTCTTATGGTCCGAATGCATATTTTTTTACTTTGTTTTCCCGTGCGGAAAACCTGGTGCGTCTTATAGTCCGGAGCGTCTAATGGTCCGAAAAATACGGTATATATGTAAGGGAGCCACCTCTTTGGTTATGAGAGACAAAAGAAAGAGGTTTGCGGCTCAGAGGTTTTCAGTTTAAATCCTAATTATGTATTGATACATTTTGGTTTCCTACATAATTATACAGTTTACATAGTATCCAAAAAGTTACCTGGTCAAGTTAAGTAGTCACTAGGGATGAGCGAGAAAGCCTCTGAGAGGCTCGCAAAAACTTTAAGGGCTGATTTTAAACATTAATAGTAAACCCTATACTTGTTAGAACCACCAAATTTGCTAGGTATGTGTAGGTGAATTGTGAAAACAAGGGAGAAATACAAAAGTTCCAAAAGACCTTGTGGTTTTCAAGAAAACGGCAGGCAAAGTGAAAGCAGGCAAATAGGATTTTTGCATAATGGAGGGAGTCCAGAAGGCAGCATAAACATTAGGACATTGAGAAATTGAACTCAACCCACTAGCAACAGTCTCTGCTATCAAATTAGCAGAAGAATGCATTGCTATTTATAGTACACACCCCTATTTAATTTATATATATAATTTGTTTACGCTATATAAATCCTGTTTAATAATAATTTTTATTTGCTGGCTGGCTTCATGACCTGGATGACGTGTTAGGAATGCCACCCATAAAGTTGCGGACAAGTAGCGCGGTGACTTTAGGCAAAGGGATGGAGGACCAGAGACGGAGCGTGGGTCAGTGAGAGCAGTAGCAGTGTGTGGCCTCTGGTCAGCTATCGCCAGGGAGACCGCATTGGTAAGAGTCATGGAGAGCTGGGTGTAGTGCATCGTCAATGCCACCCAGAAGTGTGTAATACAAGTTTAGTGAATGGAATACTAAAAGGCAGCAGCAGCAAGAGGAGACGGTGGCTCATGAGACGGATCGTGGACCGCATTGGTAACTGGCATCTAGAGCTGGTTGTAGTGCATCGTCAATGCTACCCAGAAGTGTACAATTTTAGTGACTAGAGTACTGACAGGCAGCAACAGCAGGAGAAGGAGGCGGTGGGCCCTGAGAAGGAGTGGGAACCGAATTGGTAACTGGCATCTAGAGCTTGGTGTAGTGTATCATCAATGCCACCCAGAAGTGTACAATTTTAGTGAATGGAGCACTGACAGGCGGCAGCAGCAGCAGGAGGAGGCAGGGGGCTCTGAGAGGGACCGAAGATCATATTGGTATCTGGCATCTAGAGCCGGGTGTATTGCATCGTCAATGCCACCCAGAAGTGTACAATTTTAGAGAATGGAGTACTGACAGGTGGCGGCAGTAGGAGAAGGAAGAGGCGGTGGACCCTGAGACGGAGCGGGCACTGCATTGGTAACTGGCATCTAGAGCTGGGTGTAGTGCATTGACAAATGCCACCCACCCAGAAGTGTGTAATAAAATTTTAGTGAATGGAGTACTGACAGGCAGAACCAGCAACAGAAGGAGGCAGTGGGCTCTGAGATGGAGCGTGGACCACATTGGTAACTGGCTTCTAGAGCTGGGTGTAGTGCATCATCAATGCCACCCCAAAGTGTACAATTTTAGTGAATGAAGTACTGACAGGTGGCAGCAGCAACAGCAGGAGGAGGCGGTGGGTCCTGAGATGGAGCGGGGACTGCATTGGTAACTGGCATGTAGACCTGGGTGTAGTGCTTCATCAATGCCACCCAGAAGTGTACAATTTTAGTAAATGTAGTACTGACAGGCGGCAGCAAAAGCAGGAGGAGGAGGCGGTAGGCCCTAAGACTGAGCGGGGACCGTATTGATTACTGGCATCTAGAGCTGGGTGTAATGCATTGACAATGCCGCCCACCCAGACGTGTGATATACAATTTTAGTGAATGGAGTACTGACAGGTAGCAGCAAAAGCAGGAGGAGGAGGTAGTGGCTCCCTGAGAAGGAGTGCGGACCGCATTGGTAACTGGCATCTAGAGCTGGGTGTAGTGCATCGTCATTGCCACCCAGAAGTGTGTAATACAATTTTAGTGAATGGAGTACTGACAGGTGGAAGCAACAGCAGGAGGATGAGGGGGTAGGCTCTGAGACTGAGCGGGGACCGTATTGGTAACTGGCATCTAGAGCTGGGTGTAATGCATTGACAATGCCACCCACCCAGAAGTGTGTAATACAATTTTATATAATGGAGTACTGACAGGTAGCAACAAAAGCAGGAGGAGGAGGCGGTAGGCCCTGAGACTGAGCGGGGATCGTATTGGTAACTGACATCTAGAGTTGGGTGTAATGCATTGACAATGCCACCCACCCAGAAGTGTGTAATACAATTTTATATAATGGAGTACTGACAGGCAGCAGCAAAAGCAGGAGGAGGAGGCGGTGTCTCCCGAAGACGGAGCAGGGACTGCATTGGTAACTGGCATCTAGAGCTGGGTGTAGTGCATCGTCAATGCAATCCAGAAATGTACAATTTTAGCGAATGGAGTACTTACAGGCGGTAGCAGCAGCAGGAGGAGGAGGCCGTGGGCCCTGAGACAAAGCAGGCACTGCATTGGTAACTGGCATCTAGAGCTGGGTGTAATGCATTGTCAATTCCATCCAGAAGTGTGTAATACAATTTTAGTGAATGGAGTACTGACAGGTGGCAGCAACAGCAGGAGGATGAGGCAGTAGGCCCTGAGACGGAGCGGGACCGTATTGGTAACTGGGATCTAGAGTTGGGTATAGTGCATTGACAATGCCACCCACCCAGAAGTGTGTAATACAATTTTAGTGAATGGAGTACTGACAGGCAGCAGCAACAGTAGGAGGAGGAGGAGGTGGGCCCTAAGAGGAAGCAGGGACCGCATTGGTAACTGGCATCTAGTGCCGGATGTAGTGGACCTGATTTATTAAAGCTCTCCAAGGCTGGAGAGAAAACACTTTCATCAGTAAACTGGAAGATCCAGCAAACCTGGAATGGATCTGACCAGGATTGAAAACATTTGCTAGCAAATAGCAAACAATTTTGAAGAAATCCATTCCAGGTTTGTTGGATCACCCAGCTTCACTGATGAAAGTGTATCCTCTCCAGCCTTGGAGAGCTTTAATAAATCAGGTCCAGTGTATCATCAAAGCCACCCAGAAGAGTACAATTTTAGTGAATAGAGTACTGACAGGAACAGCAGGAGGAGGCAGTTGGCCCTGAGATGGAGCGTGGACCACATTGGTAACTGGCATCTAGAGCTGGGTGTAGTGCATCATCAATGCCACCCCGAAGTGTACAATTTTAGTGAAAGAAGTACTGACAGGTTGCAGCAGCAACAGCAGGAGGAGGCAGTGGTCCCTGAGATGGAGCGTGGACCACATTGGTAACTGGCATCTAGAACTGGGTGTAGTGCATCATCAATGCCACCCTGAAGTGTACAATTTTAGAGAATGGAGCACTGACTGGCGGCAGCAGAAGCAGGAGGAGGCGGTGGGCCCTGAGACGGAGCGGGCACTGCATTGGTAACTGGCACCTAGAGGTGAGTGTAGTGCATTGACAATCCCACCCACCCAGAAGTGTGTAATACAATTTTAGTGAATAGACTACTGACAGGCAGCAGCAGCAACAGCAAGAGGAGGCAGTGGGCTCTGAGATGGAGTGTGGACCACATTAGTAACTGGAATCTAGAGCTGGGTGTAGTGCATCATCAATGCCACCCCGAAGTGTACAATTTTAGTGAATGAAGTACTGACAGGCAGCAGCAGCAACAGCAGGAGGAGGCGGTGGGCCCTGAGATGAAGCGTGGACTACATTGGTAACTAGCATGTAGAGTTGGGTGTAGTGCATCGTCAATGCCACCCAGAAATGTACAGTTTTAGAGAATGGAGTACTGACAGGCGGCAGCAGCAGACGGACTGGGCACTGCATTCTGCATTGACAATGCCACCACTCAGAAGTGTGTAATACAGTTTTAGTGAATGGAGTACTGACAGGCAGCAGCAGCAACAGCATGAGGAGGAGGTGGTGTGCCCTGAGTTGGAGCCGGAATTGCATTGGTAACTAGCATCTAGAGCTGGGTGTAATGTATCATCAATGCCACCCAGAAGTGTACAATTTTGGTGAATGGAGTACTGACAGGCCACAGCAGCAACAGTAGGAGGAAGAAGCAGTGGGCCCTGAGACGGAGCGTGGACCACATTGGTAACTGGCATCTAGAGCTGGGTGTACTGCATCATCAATTCAACCCAAAAGTGTACAATTTTAGTGAATGGAGTACTGACAGGCAGCAGCAGCAGCAACAGAAGGAGGCGGTGGGCCCTGGGACGGAGCGTGGACCGCACTGGTAATTGGCATGTGGAGCTGGGTGTAGTGAATCGTCAGTGCCACCCAGAAGTATACAATTTTTGTAAATAGAGTACTGACAGGCAGAAGGGGGAAGCGGTGGGCCCTGAGACGGAGCTTGGACCACATTGGTAACTGGCATGTAGAGCTTGGTGTAGTCCATCGTCAATGCCACCCAGAAGTGTGTAATACAAATACCTGAAACTTGTGAAGAGCCAGACCAAGATGTTTTGTGCTCCAGCACTGTTGCAGTGGTCTGTGGTGCCAGAAGTGGTAGGAAGGTAGACGATATTGCTAGTTTCCATCATGAAGTGGATGACAAGAATGCCAACCCTCAATATTACAATACTTAACTGAAAAATTAGGCAATAATTCCTATCAGTGTGGCAGTACTGGAAGTTTTTATCTGCAGTTTGTCGGCTTCCCGGAAGCAGCAGAAATGTAAAGTATATTGCTAGCAGGCACAATGGCAAGCATGACATTGGGGATGAATGACGACTAGCGGAAAAATTCAACCGAGGCAGGCTCAGCTGACAGGGTGTTGGTGATAGGCAGCCACAGACTCAGCACAGGAGCAGTGTTGGTTCACAGAGGCATCCTGGTTGGCCAATGAGTACTTGTGTCAGTCAATCAGTGACATTTGCAGTGGGGATATGATGATTGTAAGTAACCCACCTTTCGTACATTTTCAAAAAGGTGAGGCAATTTGACATTTTTCGGCGACAGTGGTGATTGCTTGTCCGTGACCACTCCACCAGCGGCAATGAAGGTTCTTTCGGACAGGACACTGGATGCTGGGCACGAAAGAAGCTTGATGGCATACTGTGCCAACTGCAGGCAGATTTCAAACCTGTTGACCCAAAAATTATTGGCCTCACTACTGTCAGGACAGGCATGCTCCTCATAACTGCTGTCGTCAACACCACCACCAGCCAGAAAAGAGCCAACGTAATCATGCACCATGTGCTTCATCTGTTCTTGATGGTTGTGCCCCTGCACTTCACTTGTTTGAGGTGGCTGCATCAGATATCGCCAGGCATCCAGAAAATCCCCCCTTCCTTGGCCTAGACTTTTGGATGCTGCCGCCGCTACAGGGGGATGCGGTGGAAGCAGTGTCCGTCTGAGCCCCCTGTGTCGAATGTGGTGCATGGAACTCCTCATACAGCCGGTCGCATAGTATTCTGCTCAGACATGTCTCCTTTTCTTTCTCTTGTGCCAGGTTGGGTGGAAACTGTGGCTGGCACCAACCTCCTTAAACATAGTAGCAATGACAGTTGGAGGTGGAGAAGGAGTCAACATAGGTGGAAGAAGCGGGGATGATGTGGTTGTACCTCTTTCAAGATAACACAAGTACTGCTTCCACTTTTTAGTTTGTGGTTCTTGGGCATGTGGGAAAGCAGGGATGTTGTACCAAAATGTGATCCAGCCTGTGCTGTTTGGATGTGCCTGTGGCACAAGATGCAGATTGCTACGCACCCGTCATCGCCTTTCAGTGTGAAAAAGGACCACACTGGAGAGGTGCGTGCAACCACCCTGCTGCTCTTTCTCTTTGCCTGCCTCTGCGTCTGCTGGGTGCCCTGCGTCTGCTCCAGCTCCACCTCCCCCACAGTCACATCGTCTCTGAGTGTTCCCCTGCTTGTGCCCACTCCTCTGTCTCTTCTTTGGGACCCACATGAGGCAGATTGGTGGCCCCTTTTATCCCCAGTCTTTTGCTGCTGCCTTTCCTCAATGTCTGTTTCGGAACTGCTGCTAGCCCTTACACGCATCGGTGGTTCCCAAGGGACATCACGGTCATCATCATCCTCATTTTCATCTTGGCCAACATCTGCAAATGCAGCCACTGATCCAGAACCCTCGTCCAGCAAGTGCTGACCACACTCTCCAAGGGTCTCAAAGTCTGCCTCCTGCTCTGAAATTCACACTGTCAGATCCTCAGGCTGTTTGTCAAACAACAAGGGAGAGTCATCGGGAGGTACAGGCACATTAGCCACGCTAACTCCTGTCTTTGCGGCTGTCACGAGTGTGCTGGTTGCTGCTGCTGCAGAAGAAGAGCCCTCTGCACTTGAGGCCCCTGAGACCCAGTTCACAACACTCTCCACATGACGTGGCTGTATGATTGTATTCCGCCCTCTCAATACATCTACCAGCGTACTGGTACACATCTCAGACCTGTTTGACCACTTGTGCTGCTGCCTCCAACAGTTTGCTGCTGCCGCTGTCCTACAGTGGCGGACTCCCGGGGAGTATGCCCCTGCCAGATGCGGCAAGTTCCCCAAACCCGCCCCTTCCCCTGGATCTACTGCTCACCTTTTACTTATTCAGGCAAAAATGCACCTGGTAAAAAGGAACAGGTATCAAACACTGAAATCTTTGTGTTTTTTTAATAGTAGGACGGAAATGTTTGTGTACCAAACGGTCTTCTTTGGTAAATAGCAAGAGGTATCAAACACTGAAATATCTGTATTTTTTATATAGTATGACAGAATTTTTTTTGACCAATTGGTCTTCTCTGGTAAGTAGCAAGAGGTTATCAAACACTGAAATATCTGTATTTTTTTATAGTAGAACAGAAATTTTTCTGTACCAAACTGTCTTTTTTGGTAAATAGCAAGAGGTATCAAACACTGAAATATCTGTATTTTTTTATAGTAGAAGAGAAATTTTTCTGTACCAAAGTGTCTTCTTTGGTAAATAGCAAGGGGTATCAAACACTGAAATATATGTATTTTTTATATAGTAGGACAGAATTTTTTTTTTACCAAACGGTCTTTTTTGGTAAACAATCAAAGGTTTCAACCACTGAAATATCTGACATTTTATATAGTAGGAAAGAAATTTTTTTTCAGCAAACGGTTTTCCGTGGTAAAAAGCAAGAGGTATGAAACACTGAAATATCTATATTTTTTATATAGCAGGACAGATTTTTTTTTTTACCAACGGGTCTTCTTTGGTAAATAGTAAGAGCTATCAAACACTGAAATATCTGTTTTTTTTTAGAGGACAAAAATTTTTCTGGAGCAAACTGGCTTTTTTGCTAAATAGCAAAAGGTATCAAAGACTGAAATATCTGTATTTATTATTTAGTAGGACAGAAATATTTTTTTACCAAACGGTCTTTGGTAAATAGCAAGAGGTATCAAACGCTGAAATATCTGTATTTTTTTTTATAGTAGGACAGAAATTTTTTTTTTACCAAATGGTCTTTTTTGGTAAATAGCAAGAGGTATTAAACACTGAAATATCTGTATTTTTTATATAGCAGGAGAGATATTTTTTTTGACCAAACGGTCTTCTTTGATAAATAGCTATCAAACAGGTATCAAACACTGAGATATCTGTACTTTTTTTTTAGTAGGACAGAAATTTTTCTGTACCAAACTGTCTTCTTTGGTAAATAGCAAGAAGTATCAAACACTGAAATATATGTATTTTTTTTAAATAGTAGGACAGAAACTTTTTTTAACAAAAGGTCTTTTTTGGTAAAAAGCAAAAGGTATCAAACACTGAAATACCTGTATTTTTTATATAGTAGGAAATATTTTTTTTTTTACCACACGGTCTTCTTTGGTAAATAGCAAGAGGTATCAAACACTGAAATATCTGTATTTTTATATAGTAGGACAGAACTTTTTTTTTTTTTAACAAACGGTCCTCTTTGGTAAATTGCAAGTGGTATCAAAGACTGAAATAACTGTCTGTATTTTTTCGCTAAATAGCAAGAGGTATCAAAGACTGAAAGATCTGTATTTTTTTGAGAGTAGGACAAAAATTTTTCTGTAGCAAACTGGCTTCTTTGGTACATAGGAACAGGTAACATCAAAAACTGCTATATCTGTATATATACAGAAGGCTCCTAACCTGTGCCTGTCACAATCCACATTCCACAGGACCTCATGACGAATCACAAGGCCGTTCTCACTTAAATGTTCGGTAAGCGAAAAGGCCCGATTCGCTGCAAGATCGAACTTACAAATCTCGCTTGCTTATCCCTAGTAGTCACAGGACTGCGGTATTTGGTACTAGACATAGATGAGATATGTCTTAAAAAAAATGAAATACCTGTTTTAGTCGAAAAATAGGTCCTGATGCGTTTCGCCAGTAAGGGCTTTCTCAGGGGTATTGACTAAACGGTGTTTAGATGGTTAGTATTAGGGCTCACAATTGAAGCATTACTAAATTCAAAATAAATCAATGGAAAAAATGTTTAAAAATTTGTACTTGATGAGTGTTAGGAGCCTATTAGTTCACTAAAATTATATCTACATCATAAATCGTCAAAAAGGGCTTTGTGCTTCTGAATGGACTGCGGAGCCAGCATAATCTGGTGTGTGTATGCTTGGAATTTGAGATCCCGTTTTTTCCAGGTAGCATTCATAATCGTCTCCTTGGTTTTATAAAATGTAGGATGCACTATAATGTCCCTTGGAGGTCCATCCGGCTTTTTAGGGGCCAGGGAGCGGTTTACCCTCGAAAAGTTCAGGTGATAAATAAGATAGTATCTTTTGCAAAAGTGCCATTACGAATCCAGGTAAGTCCACTATAGACTTGGGAATTCCCCCGCTATGGAATTTGGAGAGAGAGGAACCATCACTGGAGTTTTCTTCCACCTTGTTGGGAGCAGGTGATACTGCTTTTAGTCCTGCACGTCCTCCATCTTGGATCGGGACTGCATGGATGAGAATGCCACGACAGTCTTCTGCTCAGGACGGATGTAGCCTGAATTATTCCCCATTTGAAACTATGCTGCGGTCGGAATCAGAATGGCTAAGGAAGAGCCTGTTAGACTCACTGGTACTGTTTGCTAGGCCAGCAACACACCTGGGAGTTGCAGAGCACAATTAGATGGCAGACATCTTTTTTTACTGCTAGCGAGCGCACCAATCCAGTCCATCTTTACCAGGTACTTGTGGCACATTATAAAAGTTAAAAATTGTACAATCATAGTATAAGAAAAGGTGTAGGATAGGGATTATAAAAAATAGGTTTAACTGTGAGACCATTTTATTTTCCCAGAAAAAAAAACAGATTTTAGAGCTGCCTGTCTTCAGATTTCAGTTATAGGTTGCTGTCATATTGGCATACCTTGTCTATGCTAAAATATTCCTAAAATAACCAAAAAGGATTTTTATGGCACATTTTCAATCAAATCTCACGTTTCATTTAATTTCATACCTTTCAGTGCAGCTGTCCCTGGCAGGGTAATAAATAAAGATACCTTGTCTATGATGCCGTTTTTGTAATTTCTCCTCCACAACAGCGTGAAACACTTCAGCTTCCTCTTCATTCGCAAAATTTAGACCAGCCTGGCAGTCCTGTGGATAGAAAACAAAGTGTAAAATGCACATTTAAATCAGTTTTCCCTCTGTTTGCTACAGACAGACTTTGCCTACAGTGACATATAAGCCCATGGATAGAGCTACAGCCTGTCTCAGCATAACCAGGAATTTGGGCCTGATTTAATAAAGCACGCTAAGACTTGAGAATATAGACTCATGGGTCAACCTGGGTGATCAAGAAAACCTGAACTGAATCCTTTTGAGAATTGAAAACATTTGCCAACTAATAGCAAAGAAACCCATTCCAGGTTTATTGGATCTTCCAGGTCCTTCCATGATTGATAGCCTATCCAATATTTTCTTGATCCACTTCTGGTTTGTTGGATCACTCAGATTCTCCTTTGATAAATCTAGAAGTGTTTAGGTTATGAAGAATCTTCTGGAGGCCTAAACTCTTGAGTCTTGAACAAAGAAAAGTTTAAGGACAGATCAGTATTATTTCAAAATTTTGCATGGGTTTTATTCTCTATACAGTGGTAGTGGCAAGATGGTAGCATCCAATGAGTAATAACATTTTCCCTGTGAATAGACTAGATTTTTTATACATTGACTTTGTATCGCTAAGTTGATTACAATATCATGAGTTTGTAGCTGGCAGTGGTTTCTGGAGGCACTGGTAAGGAAAATTGTAAGTATGAAATGTTTCCTTTTAAAACAGAAAATTCAGCTTGGTATGTGACCAATGCCTAGTTGTTCAAACGTGACCTGTTCCAATGAAAACGTTTGGAGTTTATTGGTTAATCTTTCCTTTTCACAGAGATCAGGTGACTGGCCACTATGTCAACCAAGGCTTATGGTTTTTGCCGGCCAAGGCTCTCAGGTGGTGAGGATTGGACAAGGTGTTAAAGGTGAGAGAGTGGGATGGGTCGTTAGGGTCTGAGACTGTTCAATGCTGACTGCATCTCATATCATAAAATCAAAACAAAACTGTTGTTGGGTTAGCACAAGTTTATTTAATGTCAATTATGTCTCACCAACAATAATGCTTTACCAGTATATACTGGTACATGTATACCATATATGAGGTCATCCTAAAGGAATGCAGCATATCCTTTAACTGGCATCCTTATAAGGAAAAATGCTGGTTTAAGGGATGATCATTGGTCAGTACTGGTCAAACACTGGCCATTGTCTCAGTTTCCTGGATAGTTAAAAACACAGTACCATGCTTAATAACTAGTCTTGACCAGAAGTAACTGTATGCAACATGTTTTTTGATCATCTGCCAAGCCATTAATTTGGAAGACTCCTTGGATGATGAATGCAACTCACTTCCGCAGCTAAGTATTTTTGTTATATCTAAGTCTTTGTAACTGCATTGTTTTATCTATCTGTCTTCATTAATAAATAGTACAATCTTTCAAGTCTGTGTGTTATCTCTCTTTGTACACTTCAAATTGAACCCATCAATATTTGCATAAACTGTCACAAATTATATCTGTGACATAACAACTGTGAATACCACTCCCCCATATTTTGGCACAATTCATACATGTCATACGTAGCTAAAATTGTCTGCAGATCCTGACATTAACACTGCCTGGTCAAAAAAGTCACATACTTTATTATTTCACGAGACAGTCTTTGATTACAGCACTCATTCACCTTGTACCCTTTTAATAGGCTTGCTAATTTTTTTACCAAGAACTTGTAATAATAATAGAAGAGGCAGACCTCTGCCTAAAGTAATCTCCAGCACATCCCACGGATTCTCAATGGAGTTAAGGTCTGGGTAGTCCATGTGTGAAAATGATGTCTCATGCACTCTGAACAATTTTTTTGTCATGTGAAAACAGTGAACCATAGCATTCACATGTTGATATTCCTGTGGCATTAAGAAAAAAAAATCTATTGATGAAAAACCTAGACCTGACCAACTGAAGAACCCCAGATTAAAACATCGACCCCACAGGTTTTGAGGCATTGAGGCTGGGTACATGCATAGTTTGTTGCTTCTAACACACACGTCATTTCTCACATCAGTCAACACAGGAAATGCAAAGAAACTCACGTGTGCTGGAAATGTGTGAAAATATGGACGGGAACTGTGGTAGCTGAGCTGCTGGTACAGTTCTTGTTCCCAAATCAACTTTTCCTCCTGCAAAACAAATTGTTAGTCTAGTATAGCTGTGATCACAGTCCTAAAATATCCAACACATTCAAAAACGTTGCTCAAGCAATATTTCAGACAGATGAGGCATAAGGTTCCTAAACAGAAGGCTGCAACATTCTTTTAATATTGGAATATAAAGATTTTTGTAATTATGTCAATTATTTTTATTGTTATTCTATTGTGTCCTATCTTTCCAATCTATATTTCAAATCTAAAAATCTACTATAACTGGCTAGTAGATCCTGGATAAACTAAACAATTACCTGGTATCCTAAATGCCAGGTGTTTTGCCTTTTGGCCCACCCTTCCCTTTTCTACAAATTCTCATAGTTACAAAAGTTCCCAGTCATGTATCTATATATCATGACAGAACATTCCTGATCTGACTTATCATATAGGAAAAAGGGGAGAGTAGATATGATGGGCCTGGAGAGGATACACTTTCATCAGTGAAGCTGGGTGATCCAGCAAACCTGGGATGGACCTGGTCAAGGTTTCAACACATTTGCTAGCAATAGCAAATTACTTTGAAGAAATCCATTCCAGGTTTGCAGGATCACCCAGCTTTATTGAGGAAAGTCTATCCTCTCAAGTCTTGGAGAGCTTTAATAAATCAGGCCTTATGCCTATGATACATAACTTCACATATGCCATCCTTGGAGCAATCTATCTATCTATTGGACTCTTTTTTAGTCCCATCATAAAGAAGGGAAATTCATACTTTGCTTACATATAAGTTTTACTGTTTATGTTTTTTTCAGCTACATTTTGTTTTAAAGTTTTTAAATATTTTTTATTGATTTTTAAATATAAACAATATATATATATATATATATATAAAACTTTACAAATAAAGCATGAAAATATATTAAAAAAAAGTTGTTTGAACAATATGTATAAGTTTTCCAGTCCAGAGAGTCCATGGTTGATGATGAAAACAAATATAGACACTACAGGGTGTAGAGCAATCATTATGTCATATATAATCATGGCAGTGACAATAAACCAGTGTCAAACAACATTTGCATGTGTATGAAATCAAAAACCTCAAACAAAACAAAACAAAAAAATAACATTTAAACAGATTTCCTGGTGTTCCCTCCATATTCTGGAAAAAAAAAGGAAAGGGACAAAAGAACGGACAAGTACACTTCAGTCACTCTTTTCGAACTGATCTCAGGTTGTTACCAACTCGACAATGAAGTTAAAGGTATCCACAGTGTTGAATATTGCAACCATGGGTCCCACACAGATAAAAATCTGTTATAGGAGTCCGATAAATGGTTACTTTCTCATTTACTAACATATTATCCATCCTAACCTTCACTTCATGGAAGGGCAGGAATTGCTTACTCCAATTGCTTGCTATTACCTGCCAACAATAAGTACATACTTAATTGAAATTGTCTATTAGTAATATTTGATGGTTTAAAGTGTAACAGGGCAATTCACAGATCTTTAGGAATAAACACTTTCTCAAAAGTCAGAATACCCTACTCGAAAATCTATTACCAAATGGACATTTCCACCAAATTTGTATAGTAGTACTTTCTTCTTGACAGCCCCTGAAACATAGCCCAGATCCCTGATTTGTACAGTGTTTTAGGCGAGAGGCACCATGTACCATCGTATCATAACTTTATATGCTGATTCAAGTACTGTGACATTCATAGAACAAGAGGATGTTTTGGAGCATGCCTTGAGACATTCCTCTTATAGGGAAACATATTTATGCACTAGGGGGTGAGATACCCTATTTAGTTCAGTATACAGTGTGGAAATTAGCTTAGTGGTCAAAGGGGTTCATGGAAAAATGTTTTCCAATAATGAGTTTAAACGGGTGATTTTGATTATGGATCAGGGGCCTGATCCCATGACTGAGCTGTAAATATCTGAAATACTCCTTCCCAGGAGAATTGTGAGTTTTCTGTATTTCATCCCAGGTAACTATTCTTGACCTATACAGAAAGGAGTATACATTCAGATTATTGTGAACCTTCCACCCTGTAAAAGCTGTTGAAGACTCTCATCCTGGGAGAAAAAAAGGATTGTTTTGTATCCGGTGCAATAGGAGAAAACAGGACATCAATCCAGTGGAGTACCTAATAATATCTTAAACTTGTAATAGGTGTTTTAAACATGGCCTTAAAGCGTACCTAAACTCAGAATTTTCACTTTACATAAATAAGTAGACAACCCTTTTATGTAAGGTAAAAATTATGTTTGTTTGTTTGTTTTTTAAGTGCAAAACTTGAAAAAAAATAAAAGTGTAGCACCGCCCCCTAATTCTCCATCACCTAGGCCAGGGGTCATCAAAAATTTTTGGCCACTAGGCCATTTCAGGGGTGGGCAGGAGCACACTAGGCTGGACTCCCTCAAGTCCCGCCCCCCACCAGGAACGCCCCCTATAGGGAATTCCCTCTTCTCCGCAATGCATATGAAGGAGAGGGAAAGTTCCCTATTTACCCCGGCCGGCGGTAACACTTCTGCCGCTGGGGTAAAAAGGGAACATTCCCTCTCCTCAGTATGCATTGCGGAGGAGAGGGAATTTCCTTCAGGAGCCACAGCAAGAGGAGGCACAAGAGCAGCATGTTGCTCCGGTACTTTGTTCCAACCTAATCCTGGCCGGAATTAGGCCAGATTGGCCAGGGGGTGTTAGGCCAGAACAAACTACCAGCTAGGCCGTATGTGGCCTGAAGCCCGGAGTTTGCCGACCTCTGCTCTAGTACAACAGAAATTGATCAAAAATTGGGAGCATTAATTGTTTTCATTATAAAGTCTATGGACAGTCTGGTATACAGGGTTATACCTTAGACCAGAGGTTGGCAAACTTTTTTGAACACTAGGCTATTTCAGGAAGTCAAGAAGGCCAGAAGAAACAATGTGTCCAAGGAAAGGTTATATATTTAAAAAATACAGTACGATCGATGGAAAATGATATTGCAGGTTCGTAGAGACAGATATAATATCAGGATCTAATGATGAGAATTTCAGCAACAGAATGATATTAGGATGATTGTCAGTGAGCTAAGAGCGCAACTTGTTCTTACAAAACTTCATCTTGGAGAACAGCGGCTTGCACGAATAAGTGCTGCCAAACATTGCGATCACATACTTGGCACGGGCTAACAACATTGGAAACTGAGCATGTGGCAGCTGACGGTAGAAGTCAATGAAAGTCTCTGTACGTGTTTGCGTGCTTGGCATCGAAATGTCCCTTGAAAGTGCTGTTGGTGTTGTTGCACACCAACAGTTTGCTGACCTCTGACCTAGGCGATTGAGAATGAATGGGAGCGCAAAGCCTCCCAGGATACCTACATCACACATCCAGGGAGGCTCTTAGGTGCTCCTTATGCACATGCCCAAGCTTCTCAGGCATACACGGAACGAGCCCTTTCGTCAAAAGGGTAAAACTGCCAATCTCATGTGCATGCGCAGTGAGATCGGCAAGTTTTTTCCCATCCATGTTACCCAATCTTGCGCCTGTGTCGGGTGACGTAGGAAGAAAAAACTGAAAATAGAGAAGATGGCGGCACCCAGGGCGCAGGCCTGCAGCCAGGTGCTCGGACAACGCGGGACCCAATGGAAGAGACCTCTGCACCGATCAACTGTGGTGGGACTTTTGTTTTGTTTTGGGTGAGGTTTGAGTTTATTTCCTCTTTAAACCTGACAGACGAAATTGCAACCCAATCCATGGTAAGGCTTTTACTGCTATTGGTTGGCATAGATATTTATCTGGACCCAAAATGGGGCCATAGAGCCCACATACAGCGATGGGATAAAAGCTAAATTGGATGCCTGATAATACTTCATTAGATTTGGAACCCCCAATCCCTCCTGTTTGCCAGCAATATATAACATTTTTTTGTGGAAATGTCTGCTTTTTGCCATTCCATACACTGTAAGTCTCATGATTGCCTTTTGGAAGTTCCGCATAGTTTTCGCTGGGACTATAACAGGAAGTGTCCTGAATAGGTATAAAATCTTCAGTAAGATTGTCATCTTAACTGAATTGGTTCTACCAATCCAGGACACTGGTAAATTCGCCCATCTTGTCAACATAGCTTTAAGATGGCCAAACAATGGCTGGTCATATGTATGGGTAAGCTTGATACATAAGTAATCTAAATATTGGGTGGCCCATTTAAAATGGAAGGCTTGTTGTACCTGGTTCACAATTTGACGAGGTAGCGTGACTTTCAAAGCGACTGATTTTTTCTTCATTAACTACAAATCCAGACATGGCTGCAAACATTTAAAACTGTTACCAAATTAGGAAGAGATACCGTGAGTTGGATGATAGTAAGCAGAATATCATCTGCAAATAGGTGAAGTTTTTAAATGTGAGTACCCAAGTCTATTCCATGTATGTTGACGTTGTTTCTTATTAACTGAGCTAGTGGTTCCAAAGCCAAAATAAAGAGTAAGGGCGACAGGGGACAACCCTGCCGAGTTCCTCTATCTAAAGAAAAAGCTGAGGAATAAAAAGATAAATATTTTATTCTGGCTAATGGGTTGGAGTACAAAGCAGACAGCCAGGCCCCGAATTGTGTCAGAAATCCCCATTTGGTTAATATATAAAATAAATATTTCCACAAAGTAGAATTGAATGCCTTGTGTATGTCTAAGGCCAATAACATACTCTGGAGTGGATTATTTTGGAGTGGGTCAAATGAAGTAGACTGACAATTTTTCTAGTACTATCAGGAGCCTGTCTTCCAGGGACAAAGCCCACCTGGTCCTTATGTATTAGTGATGGCAAAAATGTGTTTAGCCTGGTTGCCAATATTTTTGTCAGTATTTTGATATCAACATTAAGCAACAATATAGCCCTATAATTGTGTTTTGGTCTAGGTTCATCTTTACCCGGTTTAGGTATCATGGAAACATGTGCCAGAAGAGAAGAATATGGATTGTTTGGGTGTTCTTTTAAATAATTAAAGAAATTTTCAAGATAAGGCCCTAACTGCTCTTGAATTTTTATTTGTAATATAGGGCTGAATAACCATCTGCTCTGGTGCTTTACTAGATTTCAGTGATTTAATGGCTCCCACAATCTCTGATACAGTAATCTCCTCCCCAATTTTTACACCTAATACTTGAGGCAAAGTGGATAAGTTTAGGCTAGCAAATAGATCATCTGCCTGGGAGGGTTGGAAACTGGAGGCGGAGTTGTACAATTTTGTTAATAATTACTTTTAACCGGGTTGTGATGGTAGAAGAATTTACCGTTATGGATTCATTAGAATGCCTTAACCGTAAAGAAGAATGTACCGATTTTGCATTGAGTAAATTAGCCAACATGGGCCCGGTTTAAAAGCTCTGCCATAAAAGCTTTGTTTGTTTCTCAACCTTACTGTCTAACAGCAAATGTAATTAGGTTTTTGTGCTATTTTTTAATTACCTATTACAATTGTTTGACTGATGTAGCCTTCCACCTTTTTTCCAATTGCTCCAAATCTAAAGTAAAATCTGTAATTTTGTTGGTTGCTGCTTTTTTTAATGCGACAAGCTAGTTGTATAAAATTTCCTCTGATTGTTACTTTGTAGACGTCCCGCAAAAGGATTGGTGATTCTACCGAGTCATAGTTTACCGTGAAATAGTGGGAAATATAGCCTTCTAATATTTTCACCATTTCTGAATTGGACAACATAGCTTCGTTCAGTTTCTAATGAAATTCAGAGGACTTTGGAACTAAAGCTTTGCAGGACATCAAGACCAAAGAATAGTCTGATCATGGTGTTGCAAGGCCTTTGGACTTAGAAATCTGAGGTAGAAATTATTGCTGTACACAAATATGGTCAATTGTGGTAAAACTGTTATGGGAAGGTGAATAAAAAATGAAATCCTTCGTTGTTGGATAGATTTCCCTCCAGACATCAACTAATTTATGTCCAGAGAGAAGCTCCAATAAAATTTCAGCTACATTTTCAACATCTAAGCTATTCAATGGACATTGAAAGAAATTCTGTATGAATAGTTCTTTTGCAAGCTTTGTTAAAACTTTTTTTTCGGTTTTTAGTAAAAAATGTATTAAGAAAAAAAATGAAACAAAGGAAGCTCTAGCCTTTACAAGGCGATGACAATTCACTTTAAGAGTCCACAAAAAATGTGTTAGATTTGTTCAGCTGTGTTGTCCCAGGGTGTAGGTCAGGGGGGTCTTTTTTTGGGGGGGGCTTCTGGCTTTGTATAGGATTATTCAGTGAGCTTATCCCGGTGCTTAACAATGGAAAGAAGTATTGCTACTGAAGGGTAGGAATTGTAAATGTACCGGTAAATGTTCATTTTTTTTTCTTTGCAATAGTCTATAAAATCCTCAATTTTGAATATGAATATTAGGCAGCTTAATAAGACGTACCATGATACTGTATATTCGCATGAAGTAGGAACGTTTAGGGTTGTCCTTCACAAGACATAGAACTCCACAGCACTGCTTCACCCAATGGTCATTGCTTGGTGCTAGGTACAATTGTACCACGGTTGTTGCAAGTGCCTAAAAATAAACACAAGAACATTGAAGGAATGATATAAATCACAAATAATAACATTGCTAAAGGTCAGGATTATTGAAATAAATTTGTGTTTGACTCATCATTGTATATTTCATTACAATTTGCTTGGCAGGCTGCATCTGTAACCTATTCATGGGAAGGCATAACAATCTATAGGGAGAAGTAAGTCACAGAGCAGGGAGGCAGTGAGCTCAACTAGGACTGCAGTGGATGCAGTTTGTTTATGCTGAATTTGCCATAGATATCAGTTATGGTAATTTTTTAATTTGCCATGCTAAATAGTAGGCAAAATGTTTTGGATTTGTATATTGTATCACAATTCCTGGGAATAATTTACACATTTTCATATAAGGGCTGTTACAACCTTTAAAATCAATTATGTGCTTCTAATGTAGACTTACGTATCTATGTTGTAAACAAAATTAGAATTAGCCTGTGTGTTAATATTAATTTTGCTGCAAAAGGACAACGCTTCTTCGCCTTTGTGACTTTCTAAACCTTTCGAAACCTTTCCTACAAAGATCCAGTCTGTAGACATTGTATGAATGTATGAATGTTTAGTACTTGCAGGGGTGGTGGACATAAAAAAGGTAATCTGTTGTTAATATTTATCTAAAATTTACATTGATTTGTGCATAGCAGTTTATTTGCTGATTACACTTTTTTTTATAGAGAACCCCAACATCTGTTTCAGCAATGGCCATTTTCAGATTTGTAAATGAAATAGACTAATACAAATATTCAACACGAATCATGCTGACATGTAAACGTAAACGTTTACGTTAACGTAAAAAAAAATACTTTTAGATAACTGTCCCACTACCTAAAAATTGTACTACTTTAACTATTCAGAAAAAATAATAATTTATGTTATATTTTTCTTCTCACTGTGTGTCTCAGTAAAGCCCTTGCAACACCAAGACGAGAAAGAAAAAAATGTAGGTCACCAGTACAACGAGGCACACAAAGTAACATAAATGTCACTGAGATTCTAACCATTCTCCCACTCAATATAAAATGTGCCTTTGTTGCTCTGTGTCCTATTTGGAGAGATTGCCCATTACTTTCTATCAGGTTTATCAATATAAATCATGGGGCTCCAAAACAAAACTTTGATTGGGGCCCCTTGTTGACCCCTCTTATGTCATTGATCCTAATATTTTAACAATAAAAACCTGAAGCGATATCTGTCTGAGAGGGAAAATAATGTCCCAATCAAATTGGAATGAGAACGTGAATGGACCTTGTGATCAGGTTAGTAACCTAGAGGGTTAAATTTTACTGTCATTGAATTGACCACCAATGTTGAGAGAAGGAAATAGTTAAAAAACACTGCTGCTGACCACAAAGTTAAAAAACACTGCTGCTGACCACAAAGTTAAAAAACACTGCTGCTGACCACAAAAGAGTGATTAGTACTGAGGTTATTATTGAAGTTACTAACACTAAGGCTTAGGGTTAATATTGTGGCCCCTGATAGCATTCCTTGGGTCAGTATTTTGTTCACGGACAGTTCTGAGGGTATTATTGTGCTCACTGACACCAGTGCTGGAGGTTTTTATTGCATTTAGTCACACCAATGATGGGGTATAATATTGTGGTCAATGATGACTCCAGCTTTCTTGAGTATCTTGCAAGAAATGCAGCAGGACTGAACCTTTAGGTTTGGGGTTCATTAATTTTGACTGCCTGACTTAACTAAATTAGGTTTAATGCATAGAAAACACAATACAACTATGTGGCATTCTGTCAAAAGCCACATAGTTGGACCTTTGTTGACTACCACTGATAAAATGTTTGAATAAAGTCCAATTGAATCAGTGCAGGGAAATAACTTTTAACATTATTTTCCAGCTTGTCTCTCTGTCCTTCAGCCTGAGGAAGACTATGTTAGGTATATAGGGTTAATTTAATTCCTGACTACATTACAAACACAGTTAACACATTCTGCTTTCTGTACAACTTGCATAGGGAATCAATGAATAGTGACCATTCTGAAATCTACTACTGTACATCTAATGTCAGTTATTTTAATTTGGAGAATTGTTAATTTATGTTCAGTGGCAACCTCAGTCAATAACAGCCTCCTTGACTGCTATGGCTTTTTTTTACCCCACTGCTTCCTGAAGTTATATAGAGAGGAAGTTCAGTAAAACTTTCCCAGTGGGGACACTGACAATATTTAAAAAATATTTTTGGCTAGAGCTAGGTGTTAAAGTGACACAGTTTTGATGTGGTGTCTATACTGGGGTAAAAATAAAATGCAGGTGCCTATCTACCTCTAAGTTACACGTCGATAGAATAACTCCATGACAGGTTTTCTTTAAAAATTTATTCTGTGATAAGCAACAGGTTCATGGCTTAGTTATCCTATCCATTATTAGCATCCCTGAAGGCCCTTAGGGTGAAAGCACTGGAACCAGCACCCACCCAGCATCCACACATCTCACCATGCACTTCCTCCCCAGCAGTTGGAACAATTTCTGGTTCTCCTGCGCCATAAGAAGGGCAGAGGGGACATTTTCCTGGGTGCGGCCCACAGCCTTGTTCGCTCCTCTGCTCATGGCTGGGCTCTTTATCTTTTTGTGAGTGTAAAGTCACTGAAAAAGGGAACTTCCGCACAAACTAGATGAAGGCAGAACGGAAGCTAAAAACCACTAGCAGTGAAAAGGGCTTGCTAGTTGCAGAGGGAGGGGAAGTTACACAAATTCAACCACGAACCATTTATCCATATATGGGTCTTTTAACACGCTATATTGTTACAATGATGCCATGGCTGCAAAACAGGGCTTAATTTATAAATGGTGAATCTCCCCAACTGATAATGACCAATGAAAGCTCAACTTTTAGTTGCTAAATACACTCGTCAAATTTTAAAGTTCTATTTGTTCAGCTATAAAATGTAAATAAAGCTGGTATAAGAATATGAGATTTATCTAGATAATTCTGCTTGAAATCAGAAAAAAGTGTGCTAGCAGGGGTTCCGTACTGTGAATTAGTCACACTTAGAATCATGCCACAACTCTTTCAGCCTGATATATAATTTAGGCTCTGGAGTTCTGAAGGGGAAAGCATGTTAACAGATAAAGGATAGCAAAGGGCAGACTGGAGGTGAAAAGGAATCTGTAGGTTTTGAACAGTGGTTTTACATTCTGACCATACAGTGTGGCCATGTAGAATTGGTGCTGGTGCTTGGGGGCATGTAATGCAATCATAAGAATGGCTCAAAAGAAATCCAAAAATGTTTCCAAAATAATCTACAAATTTGTTTTTAAACTGTGTATTTGGCAGTTGTCTGTCTGGAGGCCCATCTAAAAGAGAACTAGTGCTAAATTTTGTTATGGTTTATAATGCAGACCCCGTTTTCAATGTTCCTCTGGTCCTGGACATCCAGTGCTAGGCCTGCACTGATTCTGGACAGCCTGGGCTGGGCTTAAAATAAATAGGTAAATATGCTTCAATATTCCACCTTGACGTGACAGGACATCCGGGGTGGAAAAAATATATACTTTTGACACCTGTGGACAAAAAGTATTGCAGCAAAAGCTGTTTTCTTTATTTTATATTTTAATGAGGTATTCATTCTTTAAAATATTATTTTTTTTATTTTCTCATTTAAACTAGTATGCAATTTGGGAGTTCTGGCCTAATTGAATTCAAATATTTAAAAAAAAATTAACATATGGACACACTTAGGGGGTCTGTTTATAAAGCAGTGAATTTGACATACCCTGAAACACTCCCTGGTAGAGAATCTTCCAGGTCAATGTGTTTTAATGACAATAATTAATTCTCTAGCAGAGAATGTTTCAGAGAATAGCATAAACACTGCTTCATAATTAAGGCACCTCACCTCCCTAGCAGTCTAATTCTGTGTAAATTTCCATGCAAAAAGCGGTAGAAATGTATTTTTCATTGTAGGCTATAATTCTTAGGCATAACTCACCGATATTTAATAAACTTAATACATTTATTAATAAACTTTAAATAACACAAAAATCTGTTAAAAAAAATAAAAAAATATTGTAACATGTAATGTAAGTATACAGTAGCATGTATAATATATATATATATATATTATAATACTATATATATTATATGAATTTTTCTTTGTATTGGACTCAATACAGCTATCTTGAATTGAATCCAATACAAAATTATTTGAATTTCCCACGGGCAAAGACGCATGCACTGATGTCACGGGAAACCCTGGAGATCGTTGCTGGATTCGCCGGCTGGGGAGCGAGGAGGAAGGAGGTGTCACCAGGACCTGCGGGGGGACCAGCAGGACAACGAGGGACGACAACGGAGCAAGAAAAAAGCGGGTTTTTTTTTAGTTAAAAGCTACCCCGAGTGTGACTCGGGAATACCGCTAGGGGGGTTAATGTAGTTAAAAAATGCAGACTCCAGAGTTCAATAGCAAACCTGTGTCAGACCTGCAGTTTGTCAGGGTTTAAAACTATTTTGTTTCTTGGCCTAAATCCTTCAGTCTCTTTTTTTAAACTACTGTCCTTTGCACCATGGATATGGTGGTCAGCACAATCATTTTTTTTCTTGCAGGAAAGTACCAATGCATTTAGATTTGTAACTATTTTGGGGGCTGACAGTTCTAGGTGTCAGTATATCAATCAAAATTTAAATTTTTTAAGGCTGAACCTACACGGACGTTTTCCCCAGTGTTTAACCTGAGGCTTTAAAAGCCCATGTTTGAAAATCCCAATGAATTCCGATGGGCTAATCTACACCAGGGTGTTTCCTTGAGGCAAGTTTTTGAGCGTTACAGAGAAGGCTCCTTGCAATGTTTTAAAATTTAAAACGCAGGGTAAATGCAGGAAATGAGTAAGGAGTTTTATGTACCATTGTGCTCATTCCCTGAAAGAGTTAAAAATAAAAGTCTTTTTAACACTAATGTAAAATCACAGCAAATCACGGTAAAACGCGTCACAGACGTTTTAAAGGCAAGATTTAAAATGCTTGTAAAAGTGCATAAAAACGCATACAAAAGTGGTAGTAACCATCCATGTAGACCCAGCCTAAAGAAGTATTGATGGTATGTTTTGAGTTTCTTCTTCTTAAAATAATAAAAAATGAAGCATGTGGGGAAAAGTTTGTCAACTGAATTTTTATATTTGCTGGTGTATTTATTCATTGCATAATGCTGGGTTCATTTGTCACGGGATTAGTAATTCCACATCCTGCATATACATTGTCTTTCTTTTTTCAGTGAATTTTTTGCCCATTTAACCAAAGTTGTATTTTCTTTTAAACTAGAAACTTTCTCAAGCATTTAAAGGCGTCCTTTAATGTTCACTTTCATGTAATAGATCATTCCATGTTCTGATAAATTGATTCTGGAATAATAATAATTTTGAACATAGATTTACATTTACAGCTCATTGCAATGTGTTTTTTTTGGCTTCTCCTTGCTGAAGCTAAGTCTTTTACCACTGTGAACTAAGTTAAACCTCTTGCAGAGTCTGCCTAAAAGGATACCAAATGGCACAATAGTTCCAAAAAGGTAAATGCACTGGGGTATCGATCAGTTCCTACCTTGCCAAGGCCATGTTTCTCCCAATACAGAAACCATCCAATCATCACTCCCTAGAGAGAACAAATTTTAGGACTGTTCATTATATACTAGAATTAACCCATATACCTTAAAGCGTGCCTAAGCTCAGAAATTTCACTTTACATAAAAGGGTAGACAACACTTTTTATAAAAGGTAAAAATCCTGTTTGTATTTTTTAAAGTGCAACACCCTTTTTTTTTTTTTTTTTAAAAAAGGGTGCATCACCGCCCCCTAAAGAAAGGGAGCACAAAGCCTCCTGGGATACTTACGTCATGCATCCTGGGAGTGCCTTGGGTGCTCCTTCTGAGCTTGCCTGAGCATCTTGGGCATGCGCAAAAAGAGCCTTTTTGTGAAAAGGGAAAAAAAATGCCGATCTCAGGAGCCACCTCTGGACCGATTGACTGCGCTGCGGGATTAAAGGTAAGTGTATTTGGGGGGGGGGCATTTTTTAGTTTAGTTCCTCTTTAAAGATAGGGGTTCCTTGAGTAATTGTCTATTTGTATCTCTCAGGTCAGGTTAACGGACCCCTTTGATCTTATTGGTTATCTGTAAGAAAGACATTCTTCTCACTGGCTAGTCATGTAAGAGGCATTCTTCCCACTGACCACCACACTAATGTACTGTAAGCTGTGAATATAGTAATTATAGCTGTGGTTCCCTGGAGACCTGAAAAGTATTTCAATGCGTTTCCCCATTTTTAAAGAGGAACCTTTCTTTTCTAAAGGAGTGCTACATGAACAAATCATAAGCGATTCATAATAAAACCTACACATTTATTTTTTTAATGTTCCAATACTGAAGAACATTTAACAAACATGTTGAAATGTGTAATGGTAACTTTAGTCTAACATAATGCAACATCCACAATTAGTGAGAATTATTGTGAGGCTTATCTTACTCCTTTTTCTCTTGGGCTCATAACTCATAACATGGTGTAATACAGAAAAGGGAGGAGGGGAAGCTTTTCTGCTGGTTGTCAGTTTACAAGTCACTATAGGGTGTCACTTTACACTATAGGCAGCTGTGGGCAAAACACTGCACTTAGTTTCTCAACCACAGTTCATGGGTGTGAGAAACTAGTAACTGCAACTCAACCTCTTATTTTATTTATTATTTTTAGGGATATTTTATTGTTATACAGTATTAAAAAAACACACAAAAATAATAATAAAAAAGGAATACATTATTGTTTGCTTATTTTTGTTCTCTAACCGGTTACTGTTTTGTTTTTATCATTTTGTAAATGTATCTTAAAGTTAATAAAAACAGCAAATAATATTATAAAATTAAAAACAAAAAAAAGACAATTGTGTATTGTGTTGTTATTTGATTGCGCAGTAGGTGGCTGGCTGGCTTTGTCAGTAACTTACCAGCAACACTTCTTTTTTTAAAGGGATTGTTTTTTTAATGCAATCTGTGTACATTTTTATCAAAATTTCAGTTTATGCAAATGCAGAAATTAATTAGCTACACACATGCATGCATACACACACACACACACACACACATACTGTTTGGATATATGATGCAAAAGAGCAAAACTCAATGAACAAAATGTGTAAACCCCAGAGAGCATTTTGACACTACTGGGACTGCTTCACTGACTTTGTGTTACAGTTGCTTTTATGGTCACTTAATATCTGCATTTTTCACTGAGAATTTTAGTCTGTGAAATGCTGATAAATATATCATTTTTTACTATGTCAATACGGGTCTGGCGTAGTCCAGTCATGCAACTGCCTACAAGCACATCCTTCTTTGTGATGTGACAGGCAGGTTCACAGCTTTGATCAAATTGCACTCCTACCCTGGTTTACTGCAGGAGCATGAAGATTGCTGCTGAGCTGGTTGTCTTGTATGTGATTTGACTCTGTTGTAGTTGCTTTAACGGGTAGTTTACTTTGTTAAAAACAAGTCTTTAAAAACAAAAGGAAAATAGCCAAACAGCTACAGTATCTCTCCATTATTTCTCATTCTGCTTCTGTCCACTAAAGAGTTTTGACTCCCCCCAATCCACACTTGTATGTTTTAGCTCCTCTTACATTATTTCCATAATATTAAAAAAAAAAGCTTTTCCTTGTTTCATTCTTTTATTCAAATTGTGACCTTTCTTTATACATGCCAAATGTACTTTAAATTAAAATTATGGAAAAATATATGTGCTTTTTACAAGTACATATGAAAATATATTGAAGGGGGGATGGCTGCCAGCATTGCTAATGCACATCAACAGCACAAACTCTGTTGCTGAATCCTTCCCCAGGGTAGGTAATGGAAATTTTTGCCTATTCTATATAGGTTTGTGCATTACATGGAAACTGGATTTGGGACTTCTTTAGACTGTCATACAGGAGCCTTTAGATTTACTTTGAGCATACATGCCGTGTCTCCCAACAATTCGAATAGGCCATGTCCAATCAGTCTGATGCAGCAAATCCAGATATTCCTGCTGCCAGTAACCAAGCTATGGATTCTTTGGCACTTACCAAAAAAAAAAATGATGCAATTTGACCTTTTTACATGCTCCATGCCTGTCACCAAAATTATGAATAAGGAGAGAAATGTGATACAGAGGGTAAAAACACATTAATATATTTTAACAGAAATCCTAGCAGTAGCATTTTATATTTTCAGCAATGTAAAAAAAAAAAAAAACAACCAACAACTTGTTTATTACATTTATTAAAATATTTCGTTTACAACCCATATGTGTAAACCAATGCATTTTCAGCTGCTCTCCAGGTGCTTAAACATCAGGAGTGTAACATAGAAGGGCACATTAGTTCCAATGGCGCAGCGATTCCATGGGATTTACAGTGATCTGTACAAAGGATTGATTGTCAAGCAAAGAGTATTGCTTTCTCAGATGAAACCAGCTGCCTTTTGGATGGATGGCTACTAATTCATCAACTTCCTTCACATAACAAGGGCATTTTGAAAACATTAATATGGCTTCTGTAACTGTAAATTAGAGGCAATATATTATACCTGCTAAAAAAGGCAGAGTAGTGATTTTAATTCAAGCTGTATAGTCACAAAAAAAGGATGTGAAGGCAGTTTTTGAACACCTGTATTATCACTATGCAGTACTACATGGCACATGATGAGAGATGACCTAAACCCCTGAGTGTGACACACTGATACCCTTTCTTGCAGGGTCGGTGAGGTAGATACACTGTAATTTGCTGATTTCCATAGACATCAGGGGATAAGTGACCTGGCATGCATTAATTCTCAAGGAAAACCGCTGTATGCCGCAAGGACTGATGTACAGGACAGACAGCCAAAGTCCTTCAGTTACTGAGACACCAAATAAAAATAAAGCAAAACAAGAAAAAGTGATTGTAGTGACGTCTTGCAGCAGCTGGGGAAATAGGGGGTGATTCTGGGCTGGGGGCACTTTTGGCATGTATCATCTTGTCCTGCAATGATTGACAGTCCCTCTCTCCCGTTGACCAGCTATGCCTGAAATTTGCAGCAATAACCAATGTTCTGATCTTGAAGGGGTTGACTGACCTGTCCATTGTGCACAGCTCTCAGGATAACTGGCCTAATGTCCTTATCCAGTGGGAGAGGGGAACAAAAAAATGGCTAGTGACCCCCAACGTTACTTTTTCCTGTCGTCACCCAATCTACGATGATGAAACTCAAACTCATAATCATGAATATAAAGCCCAGGGTGGCAAAGAGGGCAGCCTGTGGGAAAAAAAGGAAGACTGAGCACAAGTCATGGAAACTGAATGAAGACTAGATGAGGAAAAAGAACATTTGATGGCAGGAAGTGGTTATGTAAAAACTTGTAAATTTGCAAAAAACACAAACCTGAATCTTTGGACGGGAAAACAGTGGTTCCTTGTCATTTGGAACAATTCTTATATAGAATATGCTTGGAAGGATGAAAATCAAGCTTGGTGCTGAAGTCGCTCCTGTAGAAACAAAAATGACAAAAAGTTACCCTGCAAGTATTTTCTGAATCCCATTCAGCATACATTATCTGCATGTCTCTCAGCAAAATCAGGACTGTGAAGACAAAAGTATAGAAGCCCTCAAACCAGTCTAGATTTTTTATCTGTGAACCAGAACTAAAAGCATGACAGCACCTCCTTTACAGAGTGCACATGTTAGTCATCCCATCAGTATTTACCTCTTTACTAATGTATCTAATTCATATTCAGATCCTTACTATACAGATATTACTGTAGGAGTAGAAGTGTTTATATGAGTTTGAACTACAACTATAAACTGCTAACCCATCATGGCTTCTACTGCCATCCATATTCTTACCCTAAAATCTCCCACTATTAGAAATATTTTGGCATTGATGTGTCATTTGTTTTACTTGGTTGATAAAGCTGTGATTTTCTTTCTTTATTAATAAAATCCTAATTCATCCATTGAAAGGCTTCCCCATTTTCCATCCCCTTTACAACCAGACTAGTATCGAGAAGAACGGTTGACACAGGGATAACAAATACAGTCAATAATACAATAACAAAAGCACAGAATTGCGTGTGTATAAATCTGAAATTAATCAACCATTATGTGATAAATCCAATTACAATATCACTTACTGATAATACACTATACTTTCCCTAAAAATGACACTAGACACCAACAACCTTTCTTTGTTTTACTGGGCCACAAGTTAGCAAACCTGGGCTGCCTGTATACAACAAAACAATACATACTTTGCCTAACCTTAAATTATTACAAAACCATGAATACATGTATTTTACCTTCCATGACCAGGACACTACCTGTTACAGAAAGAGTATATTATCTTACCAATAACACCAAAAATATCTTTGATGTTTGGAATAAAGATGACCAGCAGGTTAACCACAAAAAGCAAGCATGCAGCAATAAGAATGTGACGCCACCAACGAAAGTCTTGTCCGGGGCAGATGAGCTGCTGGATAGCTCTGCGGATCTGAGTCAAGAAAAAGTATAAGTGAAATGGGTGATGGACTCTCTAAACAGGAAAAAGTAAGGAAGATTCATCTTACTGGAAATAAGACAACTGGTACAGTGAGGGTGACGGCTACCAGTACAGCAACGCGAACAGTCAGCATTAATTTATCAAGAGGGTCAACCGTCATGTAAGTGTGCAACATCTCCGACTCCACATCACCTAACAGAATGCATACAGGCAATGTATATTGTTAGATATATAGTCAGATAAGGCAGTTCACACAAATGTATTTCAAACATGTATTTAACTTATTGTTGGAAGTTTTTCCAATTTTCCTCTCATCAGAGGTTTAAGTTAGAAAGGGTCATTAAATGCTATAAATTCTTAAAGTAACATTACAATTTTGTTTTCTCTGTTGTTTTACCTATTAGCACATGTACAAGTTATGTTACAATTAAGGCATGACAGCTGTCACAGTGGCTGCAGTGCCATTGCCAATGCCTCTAGTTTAAATTTTTGCAGGTTTTAAGGAAATGTGTTTCTTATCTGTGTCTCTTATCTACATCTACCCTAGACCCAGCTAGCCCCAGGAAACTTACCATAGAAAGTCAAGTAGCCAAAAATTGCAGTCATTAGGTACATAATGAACATGGCGAAGATGGAGACATTGGCAACATTCTGCATGCGGGACTTGGTGGCTCTAGAGAGGTCATAAAAAAAAAATGCATTGATATATATGTACATTTGTGTGATCATGTCACAATACCTTTTTGCTTAGGACAGATCTGCATAAAAACTGCCCATGAAGTGTGTAGATATTTGTGTTAAAAACACTATCTGGCAGAGGGCGCAAGGCAAAACACTAATAATTACAAAATTAGTCACAATGCCTGAAAAAGCTATATGGTTGATCACAGTAACCAATCATATTATTGAAACTGTTTTCCTAGTGTTGGGATCAAGAATTTTTTTTTTCTGGCAACACATACAGTTCAAATTTCTGACACTGAGCTGTCAAAGATTAGACATAATTCTGCAACATAGTATACATTTAGTGGACATATTTACCAATAATTTTCCAACAGAAGTAGAATGCTGCAAGACATATATTGTCTCCTTCTAGATATGGGTAGGCTCTCACCAAAATGCCAAATGCAGCCATCTGATCAAGCAGAAATTGTTGCTCTGACTGCTTTTTTTAATTGTGTGTTCAAAGTGCAGCCTAAGCTGTTGAGCTTTGAGCAAACAACAGAAATTTTACAAAAATGCACAAAGGAGCCTAAAAGTCCTCCTGCTGGCTACAAATAATACCATTTATTATTTAACACTTTGTTACATATTTGTCATAAAAGAAAAAAAACAAAAAACAAATATTGTATCCTTTAAGTTTTAAGCATAATAAAAAATGTACAAAACCACCATACATTTCCTTTAACATAAAACTGAAACATGCCAACCTCTTCATTGTGTTTGTCTTGAGTTTCTTGATGATCAGTTGTAACTCTTAAGAAAATCTTTCATAAAAACATGCTCTAAAGGCAGAAGTAAATATGAATAAAGTGCACTTCCAAAGACTGTTCTCTTTTACTGGGTTGCCATATAACAAATGCCACTGCATAGAAAAAAAAACATTGCAACATCACACGAATGAAAGACATAGATGCGGGTTTGTACAACTTCACAGGAAATACTTGAGGGGCGGTTTTTGATGCAAAGAATTTCTTTCAAAATAAATGTGTGCCCTCTAGCTGAAGGTAAAGGTGTACAAAGACCGCTAACCCCTGTATTCTCAGAAATATTGTTTTCTAGCAACCAGCAGAGTGCAAAATTCATGTCATCTTTTCATGTACTTGTAAATCTCAGAAGTTTCAAGTATCTCTTGGTGTATAAGCTCTAGGCTCTTTGGTAAAGTATGTTTAAAGAAAATGACTTGTGATTTTGTATTTATTTTCTAATATAGCACTACTTTTAAAAATATAACAATAAAAATGTATAAATACCTATATACATATGTAATTTTTTGATTTTGTTAGTCATTATCCTCAAATGTATTCTTTTCAACTGTTGTCCTCTGTCTCTTTTCCTTCTTTGTTGGACAAAGCCTAATGTATATAATGCTCAAAAACTTAAGTTGAAGGTTCAGGTCAGGCAAAGTGGCCCAAAAGATAAGTGGCTTGTATTATGCTAATCTTTTTAGCTAACCTATAGTTCTTGAGTAGTCCTTTGTCTTCTAATAAATCTTTGGAAAACAAAAATTGTATAGATATAATAAACATTCGCAAAGATCATGTATTTGAAAACGTTTAAACTTAGAAAATATACATTAAAAACAAAGTTGACCCATTAGTTGTGTTGGTGTAGTGTACCACAAGTTGGACCGTTAAAGATTTTAACACATTGTTACTTTACCCCAACTGCCTACCTGCGGAGCTCAGTGTAAATGGGCAGAACTTCAGGGTGGCAAACAAAAGCAAAAGCCACGATGGGGATAGCATAGGCAGTCTGAAATAAAATATAGACAAATGCGTTTACTAACAGGGTAACTATAGAGGTTGATACAAAAGGCAGCAGACTCCAGGAAATCCATAGATTCCAGTGAAATTCAGCCACCTGGAATACTGGAATTTTGGATTTTTGATGGATCAAAATTTTCACAGACATACCTGAGTGTTAACAGTAATCATCTTAGCCATGCACTTCTCTTCTGTGCTAGTAGTATTGTAACCGTTGGTGTAGAGGTGATGTTCAGTTGTTGTTGAGTTGCTCAGAGGACAAGGTATAATAGTCATCTTGTATATGACCTAGACAGGGTAATCAGAGGAAGTGTGAGATATCAAAAGGATACAAAAGTAAAGGGTATAAATCTAGGAAAGAAGATCCACATTGTTTATTCAGTGAGACAGGAAGAAAGTGTTTAATTTTTTGGGGTTGATTTTGGCCCACTACACCCAAGAGTTTTCTTTCTGCAACATTAGTCAATAATGTGTCAAGATTAAAGAATATCCTAAGCCAAGACCACATAATAATAAATTCCAATCCTTAGCTGGGAGGCATCATTTTATTTTTATTCTTGTGATATTGTTGCTGGGGTATCACTACCGTGGTGCCCCTCCTTCTCACTCTCTTTCTCTGTCCCCCAGAATGCTGCTTTACATAGGAACACAAGAGGCAAAAATCAAATTCAAATCAAATACAAACTACTAGCTGAATTTTTTTTTGACATTTAAATACTTTTCAAATATTACGTAGCCACATTATTTGTTTTATATATTTATGTGTTTAGAGTTTAGGGCTACTACACAGGTAGTTTTTTTTACTTCAAATCAATGTCCAATTCAATGAAATGAGCAGAATCAAGCGGAAGCACAATTTGGCAGCACATCATGCTGCTCATGTGTTCCGGCCCCTATTGATTAGGGGAACTCCTGGTAATGTACTTTAGTAAACACGCAGGGGAAAAAGGACAGGTTGGTATTTACAAAGTTGGACAATGCTAGGCAGGAACCAGCAGAAAACATATCTCATGAAAACCTTTTTCATGCTTTTTTTTTTTTGCCGCCAGTGATGGTCGTCTGGGCTAAAAAGAAGAGCTTTTGAATTCTATAGTGGGAGTGTAGGCATGAGCAAAATTCTATTCAGGAATTTAACAGATCTGAAAGGTTTTCTTGTGTAAAATAACTATTCCAACTTACTGCACACAAGAAGAATACCATACAGCTTAGAGAGAAGCCACTTGTATAGCCAAGATAACCTGAGAAAGACAGACAGAAAATTAATATGTGAGGATAAAGTCACAAACCTTAAAGCTGAATTACAGGAACAAAAAAAATACGTTCTTTATTATGTATAAGGGGTTTAAATCCACTTTGTGTGCTAAAAAATCCTTTAAAAAGAGCTGGGGAAATGACCCAGCAGATCCGCCTAATACTGGCTGCCTGTGGATAACTACAGTGACAGAGAAAAGACCAGTCATCCTGCACTAGATGAGAGCACAGTACTAACTGGTCAGTATTACAGGAAGCTCCTGCATAGAGGCAAAGTTTAGGACTTGTTTCAGAGATTTACAGAAATACACAAAGGACATCACGATTCAAGTGATAATAGACGAGTTTATAATACAAAATCTTATAAATATTGTAACTGTTCTAAACTATAGCTCTATCACTAAAATTATAAACTATCATTAAAAATGTATGAAGCTAAACACACACATACACACAAAGGACAGACTGCACATTGCATATAAAACCCAAGAAAGAATACCAAACAGCACAAACTGCACAATGAATTACAAAAACTCAGCAAAGGCTGTACACAAGATATACACAGCACACATCACAGACTGTACACCACAGAGGTTGTACACCAAAAATAAAGCACAGCACAAACTGTACATGAATATAACACACAGCATAGCGGGTACATCTGATATAACGCCCAATGCAGCCTTTACATGTGATTGTACACACAGCGAGTACACTGGATAAAGTACACAGCCTGTATACCAAATCTAACAGCCAGCTCAGACTGTATAGCAAAAGGAACACAAAACACAAACTATATAGCAAATACAACACCCATCACAGCCTGTGTAGAAAAATCCTATACACAGCACAGACTGTATAGCAAATCTTACATCCAAAAAAAACGTATACTGGTCATTCAGTAACTCTTAAGTTCTCAGATCTTGTGCACCAGATATGGAGTCTATGCTGTGTGTTCTACTAGATAAATCATTCAGCACAGACTGTACACTAGATATAACACAAATGAACCTCAAAGTCTCAATATAACACCATCACACACTGCATAAAACACCTAACACAGACTGTAAACCAGATGTAGCTGTCAACAAAGACTGTACACCAAAATAATGGATGTAATACACAGCAAATATTCTACACTGGACATACCACACAGCAAAGACTACATTAGATAACAAAAATATGTGTTACATAAAGAACTGATCTCAGTACATCTACACATGGCCTTCTTTATCAAAGTGCCTGGAAGAAAAGTATCTAATAAAATCAATCAGTTTCTTTCAATAAATTTGATTGTTAATATCAGAGATTAGATTTTTAAATTAGATTCGATTTTGTTTGATAAATCTTGCCAATTGATAATGAGACCTGATAACTTACACATTTAAAGTCATTGGATATAGGTCTTACCCAGATGTTTCATGAGAGCGAGGGGGAGAATGATGAAGATTGTGACAATGATGATAAGCAGGTTGCCTTGCAAATACCAATCACTGTGGAGGAGAATGCATTGAGACAGAGGGGTATGTTTAACGGGGAGTCAAGTAAACATGCACAAACAGGGACAGTCATATAATCCTTGGTAATCTTACTCAGTTTTTGTGCTCAACCCCATGAAAGTCTGGATAACAAGTGGCAACTCACTCTTGATAATGTACAAATAGCTGGACATAGCTGGAATAAAATAGATAATATGGTCCAGTTACATGATTCATTGGTCATCACTCAAATAAAAAATATGCTTTTTTTTATTTGCAATAATACTGCAAAGACAATATGGTTTATGTAGCCCTTTTTTACTCAGCCTTACTGTCTCTGGCTAGCCTCCTTTATTTATTACTTATTAGTTAGGCTGCAGGAGCTGAACAGTGGAAGAGCAATGCTGTATTTCTGTTAGCACTCATAAGACAGTGAATAAGACAGCTGAGTGTGTTCAGGAGAATCAGAAGACTTTCATAAATCTGTCTCTTCTTTCTCTTGTTTGGTGCCCCATACAGTAGCTTTGTATATAAATAAAGTAGTCTCCTGTTTCCAGCTCTACATTCTAGCAGTGGTTATTATTGAAATAATCACATTACACCAATAGTGGAGCTTGTACAACCTGGCATCAGCATTCAAGTGTTACAAGGGCAGCAATGAATCTAAACATAAAGCTCTGGAGACAAATAAAAAAAAGGAAGGGTACACTTTAATCTGCCTGCATGTTTCAAAGATTCAATGTTTCCTAACTTTTTCTTTTTGCAATACATGGTTAAATGTGGAGTATAGAAGGGAAATAGAATCCTTACCGCCCACATTATGGATGGTTATAATCAATGCTGCTAGAATCTTCCCCACAGATCCAAATGCTCTCATGCCAAGTTGTTCGTAGGCGCGAATACCTGAGCAGAAGGAACGATTGTGAGAGGAAATAGCTGAGAAAAGGTCATCAGGAGTGTAAATGGAGAAAAGAAGAGCGGGTGGTGTGTGTAACAGTAGAAGGCGCAGGAAGTTTGAGGAGAGAGCAGATTTAAGGATGGTGTCTTCAAGTAAGACCAACAATGAGTCCCTATAAAGAGAATCACTGAAGCAAAGAGCACTTTACAGATAATACAAACATACATCAAATTTCTTTCTTTTTCAAATGACACTATAATGAATGAGCACTGTGCACATGCTATTTAGTTGTATGGAGAGGGGAGGAAGAAGAGCATCCCGCTGCTCTCTCTCTCCCCCCCCCCCCCCCCCCCCCCCCCCCCACATTGGAAATTACAAATTGGTTGTTCCCAGTCAGACCTGAATGCATTATTTATGGGCACTTTCATATAGGAAAAAAGTTCACTGGTGAGTTTCATTTTACTTTAGGACTATCAAAATCATAGTCTGCCAACACACTAGAAGGGGCAAAAAAATAAAAAAGAACATGTCCCCTTATTCTTGGTGCAGCATAGCACAAGGAACCATGGAGCTTTTTTTGTGGTATGCTGCAAATATTGTGTGTTGAATGTCTGTTGTGTTAGAACACAGAATTATGTATTTAAATAAGCTCAGTGAGTTGTTCCAAATTTTGTGTTGTTCTGGTATGCAAATGTTAACCTCCAGACTGGCCTCATCAGTAGCACAAATGGTTGGAGGAGGTTCCAGGCAAAGATGAATTTAGTAAGGTTGATATGACTACAATGGATTATTATCGATTGAACAGCTCTGTTATATGTAGCTGTTTAAGTAGCTGTAGGCAGTATTATCATTTATTTTTACCCTATTACAACTTTTTTTTCTTTAAGCATATCTGTTTTGTAGATAGTTGTTACCAATGTGAAAAGATTCTGTGCCACAAAAAATGTGGTACAAAATATAGTACAAAATGTGCCATTTGTACTATAAGATAGATAAGTCAGCATGGTGACTGATTAGCAGCTTAGCAGCAGATTGTGCCAAGGACACAAACTTTGCCCCTCCCTCCTTGTGGCTTTCTTCTATGTATGAATCTTTGCAAATGCAAAAAAACATGAAGCTTCCATTCAAAAACAGACCCATAATGTTTGTTGTAAAGCATCAGCTCTCCATAAGTTATTAAAATAAAGGGCTTTCAACAGCACTGTGTATTGGAGTGTCAATATGATGCATAAGGGATAAATAAATTAATTATTAAATCAAAACGAACTGTCTCGTTCGTTTTGATTTATCTCCCCTCCCTATTCCCCCCCTTCTCTTCCCCTACGACGATTATCTGGGTTTGTTTGTTTGTTTGTGTCGTGATGATTTGTATATGGGTACCAATTGTAATCCTATATTGGCATCTCCGTGCTACTTCTCTGATATTTTTGGCATGAGTGGTGTGGCACTGGTGGCTCACTGCCCATCAGTAAGTGTCAGGGGTACCATATGGGACCCCTGCCCGTTACGAATATTCTTTTATTATTTATGTTTCTGCATGCCATGATTACAAGAATGGTTCATGTACCTTTGCCTGGTTTCATTGTGTTGTTTTTTGGTATCTTGTCTTTTGTATGTTATTTTATTTGCTTAAAATCAATAAAACTATATTTCAGAAAAAACACTTACCAACAACACCTGAACACTTGAGGAGAAGGTGGATGGAGTAAGATGACAAGAGAGCAATGCATATTAAAAGGATCCTAGAGAGAAAGCCAAGAACACATAAAATGGACAACAAAACATTTTACAACTTGCAGTTCTGCAGATGTATTGCCACTTTTCTTCCACTTCCTTTGGACTACTAGTGAACATTACTGCTGACCTTTCCCTATAGTAGTTTTTGGCTTAGCAACTTTCTTCCTGACTATAAACTAACAGAGCTGGCCATTCAACTAAAAGCCTGATCTCATCTTTCGCTTGGTGTGCCGAAACTCCATATGAAGGCAGATTTGAATAACTGTGGGTATACAAAGATTTGAGCAAATATTTTGGAGAATAAAATGGTGTTTTCTTGCTCTTTAATAAATAAGTGGTCTGTATACACTGATATGTAAGGTGCTCCTTGTGCATATATATAATCCCTACTTGTCTGTATACTGAGTGGAGGCTGTTCTGGCTGTGGGAATCTGAGCCTGCAATCTCCCCGGTGGCAGCTGTTTAAGGCTATTACTCTCCCAGAAGCTGTTCATGGAAAGGACTTTCCCAAACTGATAGAAACCTGGATCCATGCCAGGAAACTCAGAGAGGAGGGAAAGAGTACTTACACAAACAGAATGATTCCTGTGTTGGACATTGCATAGGCTAGGCCTAGGATCCCACTACCCATAATGGCATTGCTCAGGTTAAACACTGACATCCCAAATGACGTCTTGCCTTCAAACTGTGGAAGAAACAGAAAATGGTTAGCCAAAGAAATGAAAAGGTCTATAGTATATTCTTTCCAGCACAAAATGTCTATGAGCTTTTAGTAAGCATCTAAGCATTCTTCACCTTTATACTACTACAATTATATAGATCTTTTTCTTACACTGAATAGGTTGCATTCTCAGTGATGCCACTGGTCTCTATTTAGTGGATAGACTCCATTCTCAGTGATATGGTCTCTATTTAGCGGATAGGCTGCATTCTCAGTGATGTCACTGGTCTCTACTTAGTGAATGGATTCCATTCTCAGTGATGTCACTGGTTTCTCTTTAGTGAATAGATTCCATTATCAGTGATGTCACTGGTCTCTATTTAGTGAATAGGCTTCATTCTCAGTAATGTCGCTGGTCTCTATTTAGTGGATAGACTCCATTCTCAGTGATATGGTCTCTATTTAGTGGATAGGCTGCATTCTCAGTGATGTCACTGGTCTCTACTTAGTGAATGGATTCCATTCTCAGTGATGTCACTGTTCTCTGTTTAGTGAATAGGCTTTATTCTCAGTAATGTTGCTGGTCTCTATTTAGTGGATAGACTCCATTCTCAGTGATATGGTCTCTATTTAGCGGATAAGCTGCATTCTCAGTGATGTCACTGGTCTCTACTTAGTGAATAGATTCCATTCTTAGTGATGTCACTGGTCTCTGTTTAGTGGTTAGGCTGCATTCTCAGTGATGTCACTGGTGTTTGGTGATTAGAAAGTTTTCATTCTCATTGACTTCCGTGATGGATAGTGATTGGATAAAATGAATTCTGAGTAATGTCTCTGGTCTCGAGTAACTGAATATAGGCTGTTATTTAATTGATGGTAATGGTCTGTAATGAATAAATAGGCAGCAGAGGAGAATTGTTCAGTTTAGGAGTTAAAGACCTTCATATTGTATCAGGCCTTAATCTTTATTGTTTATTCCACAGAGTTCAGGCAGGGCTGTGTATTCATGTTGCCTGGGGCATGCATAGGATTTTTCTTTATAAATTACATAAGCTGTAGCTACGCGTGTGTACACAGCCAAAGACATATGCTTATATATAACTTACCCTGTTTCCCCGATTATAAGGCACTCTCTTATATTTTTTGAAATGCCAAAATATGCCCTGGGTCTTATTTTCAGGGGATGTCTTATTTTTCTATGAAGAAAACTACAGTACACATTTATTGTTGAAAGTCACTCATGTTCCATTGATTGTCCCCTTCTGATCACTCATGTGCCGTTCATATTCCCCACACGCCCTGCAGCCAGCATCAGAGACACACACGCTGCAGCCAGCATAAAGGACACACACGCAGGATCAGATATCTGGAGCTGTCTTATAAACGGGTGAGTGTCTTATTTTAATTATTTTTTTAAAAATCGGGGGTGACTTACTTATTGGGGATGTCCTAAAATCGGGGAAACACGGTATATACTAATCCTGGAGGATGGCTTCCTATATCCCAAAGACACAAAATGCTCCATGGCTATAAAAGTCACTCCTGTCCAGAAGTGATCTCATTTATTGCTATCACGAGTGACAACTATGAGTTCATTGAGATGTCTGTTTGCTGAATTTGGTGGTCCAACAGCACAAAGGTAAAAAACATAAACATTATGATACACCACCAAAAAAAGGTGTAATTGCATTGTGACAAAACTGTTGTAGTTGTTTGGGGTGGAAGGGGGAACAAATTTGGGCTAGAAAAAAACTTTCAGGTTAATGTATGGACTCCTAAATAAATTTTTAGAACCATATTTAAAGAGCTCAGTCTGATGTCAATAATCCTATAATAAATGTTAATGCCTTAAAATACTTTCCTTGTACAGTTTGTTATAAAATGACAATCATATTTGTTCATTACATATGTAGGTTCTGCTCCATGACTTGCAAAATGACTGCTATACTGCTTCTTCCTGCAAAACTAATCTGTAAATTGGCTGATTAAAAACCATGCAATCCCTGTGTGGCTGATATCTTGTTTTAATAGAATAGCAGAGTGAAGCAAGCTCCTTCTAGTGGTTGATTTGCAAATTTCTTTATTAACACAGTAATCATAAACTATTTTAGAATAAGAAAAATAGGTGCAAACATACAAAACATATGAAAAATCACTTTATGGATGCTGCCACAGTAAACAAAACAAAACACGGCTTCAATAAAAATACTCTATAGATTCTCCTAAAGCCACCCTCAACTCCCCAATTTTTTTTACTTTTACCATTGAAATAAGTATATTATGCTTCTTACATTTTTATATTTGAACTGGATAATTTTTACAGATTTCATTGCCATACAAGACAAAAAAACTGTGCACAGGAATTTTTGTGGTGATTATTACTAACCCGAAGCTTGCAACCGGTTGCAAAGCAGCACTGCAAGACTTCAGCTGATGGTGTGAATCAATGTATCTCTGCCTATTTTTGACACTGCAGACTGGTCATTTAAATACAAACTACTTTTCATGATCGGTCATGGTATCTTTTGCCTGAGTGTCAATGTGCTAAAGAGTTGCCCTCTTTGGACCCCTGGCACTGTATACAACTTACTTATAAGTGCTCTCCCCAGCCAATTTTAGCTGGGTGCACCACCCGGCACTTTTCAGCAACCACCCGGCTGTTTTTGGTTGGTTACTGATGAGTTGGATCACAATACAGGGGCCACCACCCGTCTACAGCTTCTTCCCACTCAGCTTAAAAAAATTTATGGGTTGAGCACTGCTTATTGTTAGGTGCTCTTCCACAGCCAGCAACCTTTTGCGGCTCCTTGTTGCCTTTGGAATACCTGTGTTTAGCGGGGAATCCCCCTAAGGTTCCTTGTCTTACTCGTACCAGGCACTGTTAGCTGTACATGCACCTGAAACACCTAGCTTTGTGACCCAGAAACTCAAATGGATATGTTACTCCACTTTAGCCACAAAGCTGCAGTTTGCAATAAATACCAGGGGAGGAATTACAAGCTGGCTACTCGGTGGTAAAGAACACCCTTCAAATTGGCTAAGATCTACCCCCATACTGACAATATCTGCTGGAGATGTGGATCAGCTTCTGGTATGTTATTGCATATTTTCTGGGAGTGCCCTTCTTTGTCTACTTACTGGTCTCTTTGGTGGCAGACCTTGTCCATAAGCTCACATATATTAATATTAAAGTTATATTTAATATAGCTAGGCATGCATTCCTGCAATGTGGCAGTTTGACAAACAGCCAACCCTTGGGCACTGGCTAAGGAGGGTGGCAGATGTTTACCGTATGGAAGACTTGATGACAGCTGGGACGAATCAGACAGACAAATTTATCCAGCCCTGGTATTACTGGGTTCAGTTTAGTACATCTCAGAATATGGTAGATTGGCCCGGGACTCTTCTTGTTATGGGTGAGTTATTGTGTTTGATTATAAGGCCCGAACTGACACATTAAGTTGGGACCCCCCCCCCATCTTCCCCCCACCACACCCTACTCTCTATTTCTTTTTTTTTTCCTTCTGCAAATATATGAAAAAAACTGGAATACTGGGGTTTCTCTTTACTTTACTATTTCATCATTGCATTATTTTAATGTGTTTGTGTATTTGGCTTGTGTTGTGGTTCCTTTTTTTAAAGTAAAGTATTTTTAAGGTATGATTAGTCCCTTCAATTCTTTCTAAGCTGCATTAGTCAAAGAGTGGATAAGTATTTAAACGAGTGTCCTAAAATTGCAGAAACAGGCCTGCTATAAAAATATTACACAGCTTTATTAAAAATTGCACACCTAGCATTGAACTGATGAAAAAAAAAAAAAGGAACGTTTCTCTTTAAAGGCCAGGGCCAGCCAAATAAGTGGGGAAAAGACAATGATAAATAGGCCATACTTAAAATAGACTCAGTGCTGGGAAATCAGGGAAGAAAGAGCAGCTCTGTATTTTTAAAGAGACGTTCCTTGAAGATTTTCACACACTGTCAAAAGTTCTAAATCTTTTTTGTTTCTTTTTGCATCAATTCTGTTGTGGGAAGTGACAATACATTTCCACAACAGAAGTAAAGAAAATAGTTGGATGGTCAACATGACTAAAGGGTTTGATCAGTCAAGAAAAGATTAAGATGCAAGTTAATTTTTTTTGGGAGTAAAGCAAGGTGGTACCACAAGGACAGAGCCCACAGGCAAAGTTGGGGGTCCATTCTTGAAGGTGTAGGTGAGGTATGAGATAATTTTTTAGCATGTTCACCCACGTTCACCCACCCTAATTCAGGCCTGATAATTTGGAAAGAGGACACTAGCACAAAGTCACGCTAAGGGGGTCTTTGGGTTCAGAGGAAAAATAATGGCTAACATGGTGTTACATGCAGCTGAAAAAGACGTATCCAAAAAAATAGGAAAGATTTCATTCCTTTTAAACACAGAAGACAATAAGGTTTAGCTTCACTGCAAACATAAGACCTATGCAAGGTTCTAAAATTTTAAACAGAAGAAACATTTGCAGTATAAATAGTTCACCTTTTAAACTTCTATTTTTGTCCTGCGTACACACTTATTTTGGGATACAAATATCACTAAGGGCATGTGTCGATGGGCTATTATTCAGGTGTGATTGGTTTTGCATTCCCATACTTTTGCGTTCCCATTGGTTTTGCAATCCCATATGAGAATCCCAAATTTCTTAAAGCAGGCAAAATACAACCCATACATAACAATACAGCCTTAAAGCATTTCAAACTGATTTTAAACTGGCAAGCCCAAAACTGATGGTTTGTATTAATAAATAAAAGAAGAGAGAAACAAAGAGGGTTTTTTGGCAATAGTGCTTATAATCAGCAAATGATTCAAAATAGTTACATAGACATAGGCAAACAATTGAGTGTTCTGCAATACAAGCAGAGTAGTTATTAACAGTCCCAACAAATTTTTAGTTAGTTGAGTGATCAGTTATCACATGATCTCTAGACATAAAGCACCTACTGTACATGAGTAACTCAAAAGCGGATCGGCTGTATGCCGACACAAATGAGAGATATGACGGTCAGTTATTGCCTGCAGATTTTAATACCCAACGCGTTTCGCCATCGTTAGGCTTCCTCAGGGGCAGCTGTGTGCTTTATAAATCTAAATACCATTATGTCCTGGATGAGATATATTTTATAGTAGGTCAATGGTATTGGAGATACAGTGTCTTAATGGCTTTGGGTAAGTATGCATTGATTCCAGTGAGATAATGAATGGTACTGAGTGAGGATAACCTTCCCTGTCCGCCATAAATATGCTGGTGTAGGTAGATCAATTACCACAAAAGTGGAGTCTGGTCCTAGTTAAAGTACGCAGATAGTAGAACAGGCTTCAGCCACAGCCTCCTCCAAGTGTGGAGTGACACGCATGATGATAATGGTTTGTATTACTTTTATTTAGCTGTGCTTGCTTGTCTTTAGGGGACCAATATTACTTTTAATTTACTTATCACTATCATTCCATTTCAATATTCCATTTCAGACCTCAGATGAGACAATCATATTGTCCCCAGTCAGTATTTCACCTTTCCCTAGGACACAGGCAATGACCTTATGTGCTTGTACAGCTATCTGTATTTACAGAACTGTGAGCCTGTGTAGAAAACGGACTTCTCATTATATGTAGATTTAGGTAAGACTTTGGCCAGCTTGGTGTCATATTACCTTAAGAAATGGCACAGTTTTTTATCTGGAATTATATTGAGGAATTTATTATATTTTATTTTGCTATATTTTCTGTTAATTTGATGTTAAAGGATTTATATATAAAAAGAATCAATAAGTGTATATACCAGAACTTTAGCATTTTCACATACAGGTACATTTTTGATGGAGAGATTGAAAGTGCTGGTAAAGCAAGGTTTATTAAAGCACATTATTATTAACTTGTATTTATATGATTGATTATCCAGCTCTTTACATTAGTCATTAACTGTCCCTTAGAGGGGCTCACAATCCAATGTCCCTACCATAGTCATTTGTCATTGCCACAGTCTACAGACAAATACGACAGACTGAAGTGTATGTGGGAAAAACCCAGAGAGCCCAAGCAAACATAGGTAGAACATACCAGCTTCATGTGGATAGTGTCTGGGCCAAGATTTAAACCTGGGACCCTAGTGCTGCAAAGGCTAGAGTGCTAGTCACTGTGCCACCTATTTAGTAATGGTATTATACAGTAGATAACTTATTAAGTAGTATGGAATATTGTGTCACTTACATCAGTAAAATGAGTTTTTTGACTGGTGACATGTTGCAGGAATCCCTCCTGCTCTTGGCTGGCTGGCTCCTCTACGTCATATCTAGAAGGCATAGAGAAATGCATGGTTTAACGCAGCAGAACATCATCTAATTTACTAAGCAAAGCAAAATATCCCTTGCATGGGGAGAACTCAGTTTGCTGTGTTAAAGAGGAACTAAACTCAAAATCCCCCAAAACACAAAAAATACACTTACTGTCAATCTCGCAGGACAGTCCGATCCAATCAGGAGGTCTCTTTAATCAGTTCCCGCGTCGTCCCGGCATCCGTTTTCGGGCCGGCGCACTGGGCACCGTCATATTCGCCTCTTCTTCTGGGTTCTTCTTCCTATGTCACCCGACTCAGGCATGAGATCAAGTGACGTAGTTTGGAATAAACTTGCTGATCTCTAACTCTGCATGCGTGAGATTGGCAATTTTTTCCCTTTTCACGAAAAGGCTCCTTTTGCATATGCCTGGGATTGAAGAAGCACCCAAGAGCCTCCCGGGATGGGTGACGTAGGTATCCTGGGAGACTTTGTGCTTCCATTCATCCTTGATCACCTAGGCAGTGCTGCACCTGCAAAACAACAGAATTTTTACTTTACATTAAAGGGTTGTCTACCCTTTTATGTAAAATGAAAATTCTGAGTTTAGGTACGCTTTAACAGCCTAATATTCTTAAGTAAATCAACCCAGATGAGGTGATTTTGGTAGATATGTCAAACATTTATAGAACAAATATTTCTGGGCACACCACCTGTCCCGCTGTTCTCAGAGGAAAACTCAACCGAAACTGCTTGCAATGGGTAACATTGGACTGAACTGACCCATAATAGATGGTAGGAGACAACAGTGTTGCTTCATGACCAGAAAAAAAACACTGCATGGGGACAGGGACAGGATTCTGTAGCTGCATGTAAACTGAAGAAGCCTGGTAGTGACAGCCTGGTACTGCTGCAGGTTGCCTAGTTTTGTCACAAAGTTGTGCTATACTTATCTTAAATATTACTTACTTGAATGAACATTTAAAACTCGTTGATCTTACACATCCCTAGATCATTGGCACTGTTGTAAGGAGAGTTAATATTGTTAGCATACACAGTGTACTACATCACAAACAACATTAGATACCTTTTTTTTCAGGAAGAACAAAAACCCTGGGGGGAGTACTAAATAAGTATATTCCTAGTGTACCCACTTTTGCCTCTTGATATTTTTTTCAAACTGTGTTTCCTCTTTCTATTTAGATTGCCTGTTTGATAGCACAACTAAGACAAGGTCTAATTTTTGTAACCTAAACAATTTTGCTTTGAAAGGATGACATTGTATCTGTAGCTTTAGGTAATTTAATGCAGATTTTAGCAAAAGGCAATGCAAACATTACTCTTATTGTTAAGTATTTATAAAGGCAATTAAATGTCCCTGTTATGATCATTTGGCATTAACATTGATTAAAGGCCATTTTGTGGAAAAGTCAAATAATCTAACATTAAGCACAGAGCATAACAGAGAGACTAGGAAAAACCACCACAAGCTCCATGCAGATGGAATCCTAACCAAGATTTGAACCTGAAAACCTAGTGCTGCAAGGCAAGAATGTTACCCACTAAGCCACCATGTCAACCACAGATGAGAAATTTTTATCTGCCAAAGGAAGCAGTTCGCTTTTATCATTGTTTAAATGCACATTTGCCAGGGCACTGACCTTAAACTGGTGAAACCTCTCAAAAGTAAGTGAATAAAAGTGCCTGTGTAGCTTAGCCCTGGATATATCCACATGTAACAAACAGAATCATTTTATTTCAGTTTTAGAGACTTCTCCCCAAAATCCCTTTGCTCACCCATCCTCCGCTGTGGTTCTTTCAGTGTTCAGGCTTTCCGAAACACCTCCATTTAACATATGAGCGTTCTCTCCATCTCCAAAGTTATCCATCTCCATAGTGGGTACCCGACACTTGTTTGAGCTGATAAAAGATGTGGAATGCAGACACTGGTGTGTTTAATACTGATCTGGTGCCGGAGAAAACAACAAAAATCAATGGGAATCAGAATTACACCCCAATTATCTACAGACAAAAGCTGCATATATTGTATTATTTTTACAAAAAGCAAGGAATTTACAATATCACAATATCACAATGGTAGTGGTTAAAGGTGGTACATTATTCATTTTATTATACTTTGTCAGACTGATGACACTCCCTTTGCATAGGTGAATTACATGTTGCAGTTTTCTGGATATTTGAGCCATTCATTCTCATAATTGTATAATCTGGATTGAAAATAAAGGTTCTATAAATCAAGTTAAACTCTAAAGTGAAAGTCCATCATGTTTCTAAAACATTTATTGTTAACCATTCCTAGCTCTTACAGTAAATAAAGACTTTTTACACCTGAAAATTAAAACCTAATTTGTCCATCCAAAAGTGGTGAAAGCTTGAAACCTAATTGTTTTGAATGGGTCAAAAAAATGTAATGCTATATTAGCTGCTGAGCAAATAAAAAGTAACATACGACTGGTATAGTTTCCTAGAGAAAGTACTTTTTCAGGTTCCCCTCATTTCTGGTTTGGAAGCTTAGCCAATTGTTCATTTCACCTCGGCTGAAGAGAAAACCAGCCCTTCCAAACTCTGATCTCCCTCTTTAAAGATCATATAACCACATCTTTGACCTTTAAACATGTAGTCAGGGAGTATAGGTCAGGAAAATGAACTATTTCGGACACTGTTAGGCCTCTTTAAACGTTAAACATTCCTCCTGGCCATGCAGTTGCTTCTCCTTCTCTGAAAGAAATGCAAATGCATTAACCTGCAGTGCAGTTTGCCACTCCAGGGCACATAGCATAGAACCTAGAGATCTACTACCTGTTGGTTTTTTTTCTACCACAAGTCTAAAAGGGGCCTTTCTGTATGGCTACCGAAAAGACTGTTAAAATTGTTGTTCACATTTGAGAATAGATCAGCTTGTCACAACTTTTCACTCAACTCATCTTTACACTGTACACAACATTAGAGATTTCACTACAGAGAATAGAGAAAGGGGATAAGTTACTGTATTCGGCAGCTGTCACCCTCCATCTGGGCTTCCTGTGGTAAATGGTCCACTGCACAGAGGACTGCAGGTGTCACCATGCACTCCACTTCTGTGTAAAGTTCTGTGGCTATAAATGGGCTTGCACACTACAGCTTTAGGTTTTTTTTCCTCAACCAGAATATTGATAAAACAACATAACAGTCTATTCTTCTCTTCTGGACAGCTGCATTATGTCAAAAAAGCAATCAATAAAGACAATAAACAACTAAGGAATCTTGTTATTCAGCCTGAGCCTATGTACAGAGATCAAAGTCAACATTTATCTTAAGAAATATCAACTTTGATTTTTGATTTGACTGTGATTTCGATACTGATGGAACATGTTCTGTCAAATGTACAATTATTACAGAAACTTTCTGCACAATTGTATGCCCCAGACTTTGACTAAGAAATTATATCAATATATGGGCATGTGTACATGGGTGTTTAAGATAAATTTCACACAAGATTATGTAGATTTGCATAAAAGATTAGGAAACAAAAAGAAGTATTGGTGGATGCGGGGGGAAAGGGGGGGTCTTCATACATGAGAGAATGCATAAATCAACAAAAAAAAAAAAATAAAATAAATAAATATATGAAAATAAATTGATGATTTGTCAATTATTATGTTTTTTTACTATATATAATTTTAAAATTCAATATCTTTATTTCAGGGATTTATTCTAAGTTTTAAGATAATATTATTCATCTTTTTATCTTTAGGTTATTAGCTTTATATTTAGTATTGCACTTACCCTTATGGCCATAGAATAAAGTAATGCAGAACGTCAAAGAGTGGTAGACAGTTATCTGAATGGAAGTGATGCCTCCCAGATAGCAGTGGTTTTGGGTTGTAATAGTACAACCATAACCAAAATTATTTTACGTTGTAGGCTTTAATTCTTAGGTATAACTCACCAAAATATGTCCAATAGTTAATAAATTTAATAATAAACTAAAAAAAAAAAACTGTACATTAGCATATATAATATAGTACAATGTAGCATATATAACATATTTATATATATAAATTATATGAAGATTTCTTTGTATTGGACTCAATACAGCTATTTTGTATCGAATCCAATACAAAATTATTTGAATTTCTCGCTGATCCTTCCGCCTACGTCACCAGGAAACCTCGCAGATCTCGCGTCTCTGCAGTTTGCGGTTGGGGCTGGAATAAGACTGACGTGTCCCCAGGACCTTCCGGGGACCAGCAGGATGCCTGGGGAAAGCGACGGAGCAAGGAAATTGGGTTTTTTCAGGTTAAAGCTACCCTGAGTGGGACTCGGGATTACCACTTGGGGGGTTAAGACCTATTAATCTTCCAGTAGAGTGGAAAAATTACCAAGAGGAGGTCTGAGAAATTCAAAGTTGGATGAAGCCCAAAAGGAGGAGTTAATGTCTGAAGATTGCGGAATAAGCCTCAAGGAAATAAAGGATCAATTTTTTGCGAATTTGGAATTAATGTATCTATTTCAACAATAGATAAGATACATTGAAAAAATTCAAATGGTCATTAAAAAGAACTTCTTTAATTCCTACAAGGTGCACTCTCTTCAAGAAAGGCTTAGCTATGCTTACAAAATCCTTGATCTCATTGCTAAGAAAGATGGAAAAAACATCTACTTTCTTGATGAAACAGGTTTTAAGATCTCACTGAGAACCAAAAGGGGAATATCTCCTTTTGGGCAAAGGGCAGTGCATGTTGTAGCTGAAGTGCGTTCCGGAAATTATTCAATTTGTTGTGTGAGGAATAAAAATGGGATCCTCCACTTTAAGTCACAAGCACCAGCAATTAATCAAGAAGCATTCCTCAATTTTATTGATGAGGTTTTGAATGTTTTTGCCTAAATACCTAAGAGGAGAAAGCATTAATGATTAATAAATCATTTAATTAATTATTACATATTTTTATTTAATGTTTCTTGAGAAAAACTTTTATGGTAAAAATATTGTGTTATATTTAATTATATAATTATTATTAATTATTATATTATAATAAATGTATTGATTTATAAATAATTAGGGGGCCCACATTTTTTGTGAAGTTTGGTTGCAAAAGTGTGAAGTTTGAATGGAAAAGTATGAAGTTTGAATGCAAAAGAATTTTTTGACAAGGGTGAATTTTTTTTTTTGGGAAGTTTGGTTGCAAAAGTGTGAAGTTTGAATGCAAAAGTGTGACAATAAAATGAGAAACTCTGTAATATGCTAATATATTTTCCATGTTGATTGATGAAGGCAACATACTCTCTACTGTACCAGTTTAAAAATATGAACCACATATTTTTTTTAAACAAAAACAAAGCTTAACTAAATGAACAAAAACAAAAGCTGGAAAACCTAAAACAGTTTGTATATTAAACTTGGAATTTAGTTGTAGAGTAGAATAGCTGTTGAATGCAATCCAAAAACTAACTAAATGTAGTGTTGTTCTAAGAAACAGAATTGCTTCTGCCAGATCCTGTTTCCTAGAAGCTCCTAAATCTGACTTGATTATTTTTAGAGCTGAAAATAGTCTTTCAACACTGATTTGGGTGGGTGGCATTGCTGTTACGGTTCCAGCCACATCACTCATAATCTCGGGATAAACAAGGATGGCTTCTTCTACAGTCAGTTTCCATGAGCGATCATACTTTTCTACTTCTTTTAATTCTTTAAAAAAAAAACCTGCTGGAACCTTTTTTTTGGACATTTTCTGGTTGTTTATCTTTCACCCATATGCGATGTCGCTTTACTTTTGGAAGTTCCATTTTGTCCAAGTCTAATTCTTCATTTGAAGAGGATGATCCTGAGTTACCAGTGCTTATAGCTTCGTCCAGTGGTGGTGTTTCAGGTAGTAATCCCTTCATGTGAACTGGTACATCATAGGGGGCCTTTTGTGCAGTATAAGTCTGGTCATTGCTCAACAAAATTCAGCTCACTGCATCAACATAAATAGCAGCTAACAAGATTAGATTATTCAGTAAGAGATTCTCTCATTTTCTTCATTGAAGATACAATGCCATCAGCTATTAACCATCCACTTTTGTTCAGGCAATATATCAAGCTCTTCCATTTCAAGAAGAATATACCAGGTGTTAAATCTTCAGATTGCAACTCTTGGTGACAGTAAAGGGCTTAGAAAGTAGATTTTCCTGTACTTTTGCTTGTGTTCACTGGCTTCCAGTTAATAAAACATTTTCATTGTCCAGTTCTTCAAGAAAGTCTTTTAGTTCAAGCAAAAGTTTTACCATCAGATAAGTGCTTCCACAGCGCGTTGTTTCAAAATGGCTCCTTTTCCTGCAGGTCTTTTCAAAATGGCATCTGTTTTAGGGGCCCTGGCTGCAACAGTTACTTTCCTCAATTTGCCAATTTGAGTAGCTGCATGACGGTCTTTCAATCAATCTCTTATTGCAAGTTGCAGAGTATGAACAGCACAACGCATATGTTGAATAGTAGTACGCTTAGATGCTTCTTCAACAATGTTATCCAAAATGTCACTATTGCTTTTCACTTGTCTTCCTTTATTATGTCTGTCACTTTCTTCATCTACTTTATTAATTTTCTCAACATATTAGAAGCATTATCTGTCACAATACATAGAATCTGTTCCTTTAATAATTTCAAAATCTTCTAGAACATCCTCCACTAACTTCTGAAGATAGTCACTGTTGTGATGTGCCTGGGTGTCCTTTACTCCCAAGGTTTGCGTTATTGTTTTAATTTTATTGCAAAAGGAAAGAAATATTCTCTCTATTCCTATCTTTGTTAGGGATCTGAAGGTGGCCACCCCTTAAATAGCAAAAAGTATAAAATGAAGAAGAAAAAGAAAAAAGGGTGTTGCAGCCGCAACCCTGACTTTTTCTTCTTCATTTTATACCTTAATATTTTCATCAACAAATCTAACATTAATAGCAAAATAATTGACTCTGTGACGTGTGCATGCATCCATTTTTATGAAGACAAAATGTCCCTTCAGACCTTTTCGTAGTTCTTACTTTTTCCATTTGGCCTCCTCAATTATAAGTTTCCTTATACTTTCTCTTTCCAGAGAAACACCAAGTTTCTTTGCCATTTCTCCATTTAGGCCTAAAAAGGCTGGCAGTGAAAAGAAGGATAGTGGTACACTATTCTTTACTACCATTTCAATAATGTGATTTTTTAATTTTTCTGGTGTCATTGTTATGGTGACTTTGTCAGATGTCAGATATAAATAATCTTCTTAGTTGTGTTTGGTCTCCAGTAGATTTCGGAACATTTTTTATCCCAGAAGTAGATGGAATATTTTCATTGGTATTTTTCCAATTCACAACTTCTAACACTTTAGAATGAAAACGCTGCAAGTGTCTTTTCAAATTTGATGCTCCTGTAAGTGCATTTTTGTTAGACCCACTGAAACTGCTTATTTTTGCATCACAATGTTTTTCACCATCATCTTCAAGAATACACTGGCACACGTAATGTTTCCCATCACTTGATAATGTAAAGTGCTAATAAACAGCAGGTTTTTATTGTGTTTGTTGACAGACTTTTTGCCATTGTGAATGGGGTGCCACTGTCACTAAAATATAAATATAAAATATGTTATACTAACTTTCATATTCTTTGACTTAAATACAAATATACACATAGTCCTGCACTATTGCAAACATGCATACAACACAGCACTATACACACAAATAAGCTATAGTCCTGCACTAAATTTAGACATTATTTGTCTTATACAGAAAAACATGCACAAACATATATACTTTACACACAATATGCACTATACACAAACATTCATCCATTCCTCCACCATACACACAAACATACACATAGCCCTGTAGATTTATCCAGAAATATGCACACAGCCTTCCATCATAATACACACAAGCAGCCATGCAGTTTTAAAATAAACATGAACACTTACAGTTGAATCAAAAAAAGCTGTTTCTCCAAGTTCTTCTAAGCTCTTTTAGCAGACAAAGGACGTTGAGCAGATGCTGCTGCCTTTATCTTTGTTTGCTCATCTTCTGCTGAAGACAGGGCAGTGGGAGGGTCCAGGGCCAGGGGGCCACCTAACTTCCTAGTATTATGTGATGTGCAAAATGATGTTAAAGTTCAGCCCTGGATGGGAGCATATTTGGGGAGTGCAGACAGGACACCTAAACACACATTAGGTCATAGCACTCACCTACACCTATATCATTACACTTGTTTACACTCAAATGAACTTGTTAAACACAATATTTCTGAAAATACAATGAAAACACCTTTTGTAATGTATATAATCCAGATTACAATAATGTGAATGTCAGGTTGTATAATAGCTCAGCTGAACTTCACACTAGTAGAAATACAACTATGCACTGGGCTTTATTCTTACATCAGAATACAAGTACTTAATTATGACTATTGTTTGTGAAATAGGACATTTGAACTTGCTGTATTTTTTTTATTATAATTTAAATTTATCAGTAGTCGGAGTCGGCACATTTTTATCGACTCCAGGTACCCAAAATTGTCTCCGAGTCCGACTCCACCGCCCTGCTTACAGGTAAACTTTAATTTGTAAGATCAATAAAATTTTTGTACTTTGTTGCACTATGCAATGATTTTTTTTGTTTATGTCTTGCCAATCCTATGCATTCTCTTTTTTTCTGACTCACGTTAGAACTACAACATGTTAGAACTAATTTTTTCCTTCATCGGGAGACCTTCAAAGACAGGAAGGGTGACAGTGTACCTGGAGAGCAGGTCTTTTAAGTAATTTTTGTTCCTCAAGGTACAGGTGCCATGTTTAATTCAAAACATGTCTTGATTGCTACAGTTCAAATTTCTTTATCCATAATCTACTAAGCCACAGTTCTGATTCAACTACATTAAATAACTCATCCACCATTCTAATTTATTTGTGTAAAGACTTGATCTATGAAGTGTTGATAGTTCTCATCATATGCAAAGATTTTTAGAACTATCCATCCAACAGTTTAACTCCATTTGATTATTCCATCAGTTTATTCAGCAACATGATCTACTGATCTACAGTTACAATCAACTTGGCCAAAGACATGATCTACTGAGCCACAGTTCTAATCTATATATTTAAAGACTTGATCTACAGAGCCACAGTTCTGATTCAAATACATAAACAACCCATCCACAGTTTGAACCTGTTTATGCAAGGATCTTTAAACCCACAGTTCCCACTAAACCACATTTGTGATCTACCTAACCAAAGACATGATCTAAAGATCCACTGTTCTGATCCACAAAGACATGAACTACTGAAACATCATTCAGATCACCCACTTAACAACCTAAACACAAAGGAGGTGACCGTTACACAGATGCTTTACAGATTACGTTTTTGGTCCAGAGACTTGGTTTAATACATAGTTACATAGTAGGTTAGGTTGAAAAAAGTCCATCAAGTTCAACCACTGGGGAAATAAACATATCCCAGATATAAAACCCTATAAGACATAGTTGGTCCAGAGGAAGGCAAAAAAAAAACCCTAGTACAATTTGCTTAAACAGGGGAAAAAAATTCCATCCTGATTCTGTGAGGCAATCGGTTGTTCAATGGATCAACAGTCTCTGTTATCTTTACTTTAAATCCTTAATAACCAGTTATATTGTGTGCTTTTAGAAAAACATCCAGCCTTTTCCTAAAGCAATCTATAGGATTTGCTGAAACTACTTCCTGAGGGAGCCGATTCCACATTTTTACAGACCTTACAGTGAAGAATCCCTTCCTTATCCGGAGCTTAAAATTCTTTTCCTCCAGACGCAAAGAGCGCCCCCTTTTTCTTTGTAATGATCTCAAAGTGAATAATTGGGAAGAGAGTTCTCCATATGGACCATATATATATAAACAGGGTGATCATATCCCACCCTTAAACGTCTCTTCTAAAGGGGGAATAAATTCAGTTCAGCTAATCTCTCCTCATAGCTGAGCTCCTCCATTCCTTTTATTAGTTTAGTTGTCCTTCTCTGCACTCACTCCAATTCCACAATGTCCTTTTTGTGAACTGGTGCCCAAAACTGCACTGCATATTCCAGATGTGGTCTGACCAATGCTTTGTACAATGGCAGGATAATGTCTCCATCTCTGCAGTCTATTCCTCTTTTAATACAAGAAAGTACTTTACTAGCTTTAGTAAATATCTAAAGCTAGTAAGGTACTTTCTTGTAGGTTGGCATTGCATGCTGGTAATAGGTCTATTATCTACCAGAACCCCCAGATCCTTTTCTATTTCTGACTCCCCCAAATGTATCCCCCCTAGACAGTATGAAGCATGCATGTTGTTAGCTCCCAAGTACAAAACTTTACATTTATCTATATTAAATGTCATTTGCCACTTGGCTGCCCAATCACACAGTACATCCAGGTCTGCTTGTAGATTATAGACATCCTGTATGGACCTAATTCCATTACATAGTTTGGTGTCATCTGCAAACACAGAAACAGTACTTTTAATCCCAAACTCTTTATCATTTATAAAAATGTTAAACAGTAAAGGTCCTAACACTGAACCCTGGTGTACACCGCTAATAACCTTGGACCATTCAGAGTATGAATCATTAATTACAACTATCTGGATGTGGTCTTTATGCCAGTTCTCTATCCATTTACAGACTGACTTTTCCAAATTTGTTGACCCTAACTTGCATATTAACCGTCTGTAGGGTACGGTGTCAAATGCTTTAGCAAAGTCCAAGTACACTATATCAACTGCTATTCCACTGTCTACCTGTTTACTTACTTCCTCATAAAAAGAGTGTAAATTTGTTTGACAACTTCAGCCTTTCTTGAAGCCATGCTGACTATCACTTATTTATATATTTATATATATATATATATATATATATATATATATATATTTCTAGCAGAAACTCTCTATGTGGTTCAAACTCAAACTCTCTAGAACCTTTCCAACTATGGAGGTTAAAATAACAAGTCTGTAGTTACCTGGTAATGACTTTGCTCCCTTTTCGAAGATAGGAACCACATTGGCCTTATGCCATTCCATCGGTGCTATTGTGACTCATTTAAGGCAGTGACATTGCTATTATGAATTTTGGATTTGAGCTCTGTCAGTTTCCTTTTTTATTTTATTTATTTTTGAGTAAGACAAGACCTACTCAGAATCCACCTAATCAGAGTATGAATTTACTGATTCCTAATTCTTAAACACTTATCTGAAGACATGATTTATTACCCACAGCTATGATCTAATATTTGAAATACATGATTGATTGACCTGCAGTTCAGGTCCATAAATGCTGGATTAATCAACACAGTTTACATCCACCTATCCAAACACACGATCTATTGAACACACAGTTATGATCAAATCATAGAAAGACATAATCTACTAACCCACCATTCTGATCCATTGATCCAGAGAAATTATCTAGTGATCCGAAGTTTTGATCTACATGAACCAAGGACTCACATTTATGATCCACTTATCCAAACATGTTAGCCTATTGATCCACAGTTATAATCTACTTGTACAAACATGTTATTTATTTACCTAAAGTCTGAATCTACTTAGCTTAAGACATTATCCACTGGTTCACAGTTCTGATTAACTTATTCAAACACATAGAAATACCAGTGTTGCAAACCACCAGCCATCATCCATGTAAAAAGCAGAACCTAATGCCCATATGTATTAGTCATGTCTGTGTTGCTGATCAGGTAAGATTGATGACATCCTGTGAACCACAGATCACACCCTTATACAGACATTAGGAAAAAAAGGTCTGTGATCTTAGTTATTCCCACAGTAATCATGTACGGATTATTAGCCAAATTAAAATTAATATCCCTGAAAAAAAATATCAACATAAAATGGGAAAAAGCAGGTCCCTACAGGACTCCAAATTGCTCTTCTTTGTTAAGGTGCACATTCCTAGCAAGGGCACACCTCAGCCTCCAGCTTCTGATGTATGCATAGAAGAGACAGTACAGCTACCATGTCCTCAGATCTATAGGCAGGTAAAAGTGACATTAAAACCTGTCTGTTATGATGTGTTGTGTTAGATCATGCACAGAAACTTGCATTGCAGACAACACAATGAATGGGCTGCAAACACAGCAAAAAAGGCCAAAAGTCAAACATGCATTATTTTTTTCTAATGCAGTATACCACAAAAAGCAGATGTGCAATACCATATATCAGAGGTGGATTGAATTAATGTGTTGGGATCCCAGTGTAAATAAATGCCACTGTTAACCAGAAATGTACACAACATATGTTGTATGGTAATGCATGTGTTTTCACAACTGCAGCACAAAAGTGCTTTTCATTGCTGAATCAGTTGTATAAAATTGGATTTTTTAATATTAGGGGCTGACTGCTTTTCTGTGATGCAGATGCATGCATTTTTTGTACGGCACCTCAACACAACAGAAATTTGAACCCAAATGCGTTGGAGTGCACTAGCACGCATATTAACATACTACTGTGCATTGTGGCGTTCTGTGTTGGAAAAAATGCTGTCCTATTCTTTTTTCTTTTTTTTTTGCACATTCTTATGTGTTGGTTGCCAAATCAAACTGAACAGGCTTCCCTAATGCAACAGACTTTGACACAGCGTGACACAAAGCACACAAAAATGGCTACATGTGAATGATCCCTAGGATTTGTTTATATATAACTCTTTTATATCCTTTATAACTTTTTTTCTCACCCTTTTTTAAACATTTTTTATCATTTATGTGTAATCTTTAAACTTTCTTCTATTTCACTTGTTCATTTTTGCATTAAAACACACTCATGAAAGAACCCTTAAATTCATAGTTTTAGTCCCTATATAAAAATGGAATTAGACCATACCCAAATTTTGAATAATAGTATTTGTCTTGGAAATGCTGGCCACAGCAAATTGTTTATATAAATGAAGCAAGTAAATCACCTTAGGTATTCGGCCAACAGAAAGTAGCTGAGATGTTATTATTCTCTACAGCAGCTGAAGATTTTGTCCATCCTATCCTGCAAGACACAAAAACACCAAGGCATTGAATTAGTCATTAGCACTTCACCTCCAGAATTCTCACATTATAGCTAAATGTTGCACACACATAGCATACTGAATGTCACATACATGCCATTCACCGATGCTGTATTTCTCGCACTTATTATATTTCATCGTGTGCAATGTTCGAATGGCCAAGGAGGGCAGGAATTATGTCACATGACTTGACTCTAATATCCATCCTCAGTCCTAATTTGAACTTTTTAGCTGATTGTGACCAGCTCTTTTCCATGGGTTAAAATTCCAAGAGTTCATTACACAGATATAAATTTTATATTGTACAGAGCCATTTTCTTATGCACTTCTACTTTTCTTAAAGGAAACCTGTACTATGTTCATGGCATATCAGTATGACATTCATTTCAAATGCTTCTGACATCATTCAAAAATGAACTGAATGCATTCAAGGGGGATTTGAAATCCGATTAACTAGCACAGGATTGCAAAATCTGTATGAAACAAATGGTAACAACACTGGCAATACAGACAAAGATATTTGCAGAGAAAGAAGCTGTTTTGAAAGTATAGCTATTCAACCTTCACAAAAAAACATATCTTTGCAAAACAGTCAGATGTTAATCCAAACAGCAGTTACTTTAAAATTTATTGAGAAATTACTTGGTAACACCATTTTAGGCAGTTTTTACAGATGTTCTTCTTGATTCATAATCAGACAACAAAAAGTTTCGTAGGCTCTATTTGCCAAGATTAAAAATGTAGAAACATCAGTGCCATCAGCAGAGCCTCCATATTTCAGGCCTTTAGGCTCCAGTGTTTAAGAAAATAATGCAATTTAAATTTCCTCAGGTTGTGTATAAGGTGTGGTGTGTCACTTCATGGGTGGTTTTAGGTGCATTTTTTTTAATTTTTGTATAGGTTTTTGAAAGTATGTGAAGATGCATCAAAAAATTAAATAATAAAAATCTTTATTATTTCTCCAAAATTCTTCTCTCCATGATACTTACCATCCTGTAGGAGAAATATCTTTGTGTCATAGGGCCTTTTGCATATTTATATGCCCAATGTGAGCAGGCCTTGGACAACTATTAAAGAACCCCCCTATCCTGTTCATTTTTCCAGCATAATATGGGCGAATGGAAAATGTAATTGTTTGAAGATGGTTCTGCTTTGGTTAATAAATGAGGCCCATTGGTCTTATTCTAGAGCTATTGTATTGTTCTGTTATTTACTCAGCTAATTTATATTCCAATCCCCATCTACAAGTTTTCAGGCAGAGAGCAGTCTATGACGGACATTTTGTTTTTCCATTGGAAACAGTCTTAATAGTTCACATGACCTGCAAATTATATTTCAGGTTTTTGGTGTATGGCTGAAAGTTATTGTATATCCAATGCCAATTTTTTTTTATTTGTTTAAAATAATAGCACGTGGTGATCAGCTGAAAAGATTTAATACCAATTACCACTGCAATTCATTTTTATGAGCTCCATAGTTGGCATGATTATAAAATGGAGATCAGTCTGACATCAGTATAATTATAGGCAGACCTTATGCCACTTCCCAAGAGTGATTTGTCATAGTGAACCCTCTGTTTGCCACTTTTGCTGAGGATCTCCACTTTAAAAAGTGGTAACAGCCACAATGAAACCTGGCTGTGTACTGCTAATCTAGGCTACAAATTCTGCTCACATTTTTATCTGGCAATATAAAAGTATGAGAAATATGAGAAAATATTTTTTCTACATCTCCCAATGACTCCTTGTGGTTATATCTCTGTGGTTGGTCTTGAATTCATAGTCCCAATCTCCTTGTGGAAAATAAACAGGATAAGGAGGAATGCTCACATGCCAAGGCAGACAGGGACACAGAATTACAATTGGGGACCTTTAAATGATGATTCCTAAAACGAATAACAGCAATACATTCTCAAGCACCCAAAATGTTCACTGTCCCTGGTTGACAGATGCGACATTCTGGACTAGAGTCAGGTCCCACCACCATCCTCATCCCAGCTGTTGTTTGACTATGCTGATGTTTTCCATAACAGTGTGTACTGGTCAAATGATCACCATCAGCCAATCATCCTGTCTTTAAAGGATAAATAGTAGGGTCATCTAGGTGCATGCATGCAAAGGTGGGCACACCAAGGCTCTATGACCCATGCTACTGTAGCCACACAAAAAATAGGAGAAGAGGTTTTGAATGTTATCATAATGGACATGCCAAGTAGTGACAAGGTCTACATGGAGTAGAGATATGTATTTAAAGCGTACCTAAACATAATATTTTCACTTTACATAAAAGGGAAGACAACCCTTATATGTAAAGTGAAAATGTTATTCATGTTTTTAATGCAACACTTTTTTTTTCCCCTTTCAGGCTTGATTGCCAAGGCAATCCTAAACTGGAATGCAGAGCCTCCTGGGACACCTATGTGACGTATCCCGGAAGTGTCACGGTCCCTTCCGTGACAGAAGTTTGAGGATCTGTCAGACAAGCTGCATGTGTGATTATCTGACAGCCTCTTTGGTTTTACTTGTTGCTGTGTTGTTGTTTGTAATGACCACTCCCCTTGTATCAGGTGCAGTTCCTGGGTATGAGTATCCCTACCTTCAGGGGATGCTCATATGGTTAGGAGTCAGGGCTGGATTAGGGTTTTGCAAGGGGTGACCATTCCCTTTTTCCTAGGTATTTGAGGCCTAGTAGTTTATACACCTTCCTGTTACCCTCCCCTCCCTGTCATTCGTGACAGGAAGGCTCTGGGTGCTCCTTCTGCACATGCACAGAAGGGGCATTTTTTCTATTAGAGGAAAGAGACACTGAGCTTGCGTGAGATTGGCTCTCTTTTTTTCCCCTTCATAGCCACTACATCACCTGATCTTGCACTGCACAGTGCGAGATTGGGTGATGTTTCAAGAAGACGGAGGAGAAGAATGATGATGGTGGCCCCCTGCACTTCCTCAGCACCGGGACAAAGACAAATCCCAGGACGACGCAGGACTGGATAGCAGGAAGACCAGTGCCATCGAAGGACTTGTGGGATTAAAGGTAAGTGTAACTTTTTGGTTTTTAGTTTAGTTCCGCTTTAAGAATATTAAAAATATCAAATATGTATAAATGTTTTAATATGACAGTTTAATAACACTCTAAATGTTGTTTTCCGACTGACTTATGGTTCTTATTTGCTCTTAGAATGGACTGAATGCTTCCAGAGTTCTATAATAATATCTTAATCTTTCAGCCTGGAATGTCAAAAACATGGTGGTTGCCAATGCACAACTTTTTTGCCTAGTGAATTTGCAACCTCTATTTAACCTCCTTGAGCTGTACTCTATGCATTATTTGTAATATTTGATTGGTTGACCATTGTATGGGGATCAAAACCACTTTTTGTATTCAATCAGTATTTTAATTAGGAATAATGAAAATGATTGCAATACAGACTGAATATTAATCATTAGTTCAGTAATTATTTGTAGTCCATAGTTTTAAATAATCATACTTACAGTCTTTATATCGATCTAATACAACATTGAAAAAAAACTGCATGTGTATACCTAGCCTTAGCTCCACCCAAACTAAGTATTGGCAACCTTTCCCAAACACTTCTCTGTTTGTATGTAGTAAGGCTGTACTATGTAATTGTTAGATCTAAAAAACATTTTCAGTCAGATTGCAGGGTAGGTAGCTGGCTTCTGGCGGAAATACTTTGTATACTTTGCTTTGCAGGAAGTACTCCTGACTTAGCTCTGATTTTCCTGATCTGCATCCTTGTTTAACATTAGTGACACAGAAAGTACCAAACACAGAAAACTTGTATGACAGACAGACAAGTTGCTTTCAGGCCCTAGAACCTCCAAAAAAAGGGAACTATCAAAATCCAATATGGCCACACACAAGTCACACGGTGCTTCTGCTCACACCTTCTAAATACTGCTGGATTTGATCCTTATACTTTAAGATCATATATTACCAATGCATACAGTGTATGTGTAATAATAATGCACACTGCAGAACTTCATCTCCCAGCATGTCATATCATCCATGGTTAATGTGTATTCTGCTGACCTACATCTCCCAGCATATTTTATCTTATCTGGAACCTGTGTATACTGCTAAACTATATCTCCCAGGATGTCATGTTATGCATGGCCTGTGTGTATATACTGCAGAACTACATCCCCCTTGGCATGGCATGTCATACCTAGGCCATGTGTACAGTATATTGCAGAACTACCACCTAAAGCATGTCATATCATACATCTCCCAGCAAGCAATACTGCTACAGGTGCATTATAAATAACATTTTCCACCATTTTGAATTCTAGCAAAGCACCTTTGGAGTTGCTTGACTGATTATTTTACAAACCAAAAAATGGCCAACAATGAAAAAAAAATTGCAGTTAAGTTGTTCATTTACTAACCAATAGTATAATGATGACATTGAACAACAAGAACACAAAATCTCCATAAATCACATTTACTGCCTGCAAGGCAGAAAGCAATTACAGCCACGTCCCTTGACTGTGCCCCTGCACTTTTATTCCAATCATCTCCTTAATAATCAAAAAGAAAGAACAACATCAGCCATATTAGCAAAAAATGTTGCTGTATGTATTCTATAACATTTTATAACTAGTCAAGGGAAGGAGTAATTTTGTGCATTTTTCTCTTGTATCCAGTGTTTTGCAAATTCTCACGTACTTCCAGATGTTTTAATTCTCAATTTAAATATGGCCAAAAAAAACAACAAAAATGTTTTGTCATGAAATAATCGATACAATGGCTTGTAGGTCCTCTCAGTAGGGTTGATAAAGAAGTATTTGCTGCTCATTCCGCATCTTTAAAAATGTGTTCTTTGTGAATCCATTTTTCTTATTTCCCTTGCGTGTGATTGGGAATTGGTGAACAGAGCTTTATTTACTAAGCTCAGTGAACAATCACTTTGACAAGTGAACAGTCTATAGTAAATCCAGTCCAAGCAACCCCTATGCATTGGATTCCTAGCACAATACAAAGAAAACTTTCAACCATTCCAGCTGTCGCACATTTAGGCCAACTAGCTTGCGCACCAGTGTTGCTGGGACTTGTAGTTCAACCTCAGCCACAGGAGCTGGATTTATATAGCATGCTTTGAAAATTTTGGAAGAGGACCCGCTCCCCCCATCCTTTGGCACGCCTCTCTGGCCACATGGTATTGCAGCACTCAGAACAATAAGACTTGTGGCTTTATATTGAAACAATTTCTGGCACTTAGCCACATTCCCCTATCAAAGCAAGGACCCCACTTCCAATCAGCTCCCCCTTCCCCTTCATATAAAAAACGGAGGGGCCCCTGAACTTGTAACTGGCTGGTCTGCTAAAAGAAGCTCAAGTTATCTGTCTGATGCAAGAGAAGCATGCAGTTTCATCAAGACTGCAGTGCTACTTGCAGTTACCCTTCCAGGGAACCCCTGCTCCACCTCATCCCCTCCCCGCCTCACCCCAGGACTCACCCTACACATCTCAGGGAAGGGGGTTCTCCTCTCTTTTGGGGGGGATATTTCCTTGAAGTTTTGGCAGCTGAAATGGACGGGACACAGAGATCAATTCTGTCACTGGCTACTCAACATAAAACACACCAGCAAAAGGGAACCTATGGCCAATCAGAGTGAGCTTGCAATTGTGACACATAGGCAGGCCCGCCCTTCTTTCCAAGACATGCAGTATGTTTAACTGCTTCTCTGTTACATGCTTCCCCCGTGGGGTGGAGACATGAGAAAAAGGAGACATTATATTTCTGTTACACCCACTCTCGAACACATCCCCTCTAAATCTTTATACAGCACCACTGCTGCCCCAGGAATTCACTTCAAATGTGTTTTAAAATTGTAGGCCAGTGAAAGCTGTGGTATGATGGTCTAAAATCAGCAAAAAACACTTTGACTTTTTCGATTTAAGGCACTTTCATTTATAAACTAGCATGATAATTCTCCTTCTTTTAACTGCTATTTTTTTGCTTCTTTGACTTACGTTTTTTGTATTATTATTAATATTAATAATATTAATAAACAGGATTTATATAGCATCAACAAATTATGCAGCGCTGTACATTAAATAGGGGTTGCAAATGACAGACTAATACAGACAGTGATACAGGAGGGGAGGACCCTGCCCCGAAGTGCTTACAATCTAGTCGGTGGGGGAATTTACACACAATAGGATGGGAGATATGTAGTGGTGGGAAGTAGTGGTGGTTTCAAAACACAGAAGAATATAGGTAGGCAAGTCTGAAAAAGTGTGTTTTGAGCGCTCCTTTAAATGAGCAGAAAGTAGGAGCCAAGCCGAATGGGACGAGGAAGACCATTCCAGAGAATTGGGGAAACTCTAGAAAAGTCTTTGAGCCATGTGTGTGATGAGGTTATGAGTGAGGAAGTCATTAGTAGGTCATTGGAGGAGTAAAGAGAGCAGCAGGGGGAGTATTTTTTTTTACCAGGTCAGAAAAGTATGTGGGACAAGAACTGTGGAGGGATTTGAAGGCAAAGCACAGGAGCTTAAATATGATTCTCAGGTGAAATGGAAGCCATTGAAAAGAACTGCAAAGAGAAGCAGCAGAAGTGGAGCGGTGGGAAGGATTGATGGGTCTGCAGTATTCATAATAGATTGTAGAGGAGAGAGTCAGGTTAGTGGAATACCAGAAAGGAGAAGGTTGCAGTAGTCCAATACTTCAATTGCTTTTTAGATTGCTGTTTTTGTTACTTTTTACAACATTGTTTTGTTTGTATTATTTATTTACATTTTTACTTTTTAACATCTTTTTCTTAAAAATTTTACTGACTTTTTAATTTGGTGGTGTAAATTCCAAAAATGTTTAGATCAGCTGGACTAGCATCAGTGAAACAGCAGCACTTTGCTGCTAGGAGTTGCTCTTCTGAAAAGGTTTAAAGAATGAAGGACACCCCTTATCTGTCCCTTATTTGCGAGAGAGAAGCCTTCTTTATAGTCTCAGCTCTTCCACAGACAATGCAATCTGTTTTTCAATATGATTTTTGGCCATGGGAAACTAGGCAGGAAGTGAACTCCTTGCTTTTACTTTCTCCTGCAAATTCATGCATTTAAAGGACACATAGAGTTGACCTCCACTACCATCATTCTGACTCTTTTAGATCCCCTGCAAGTCCTCGGCTGTTCAGACACCAAGGATATTCCTAATCCTGCTTCCTGAAAATCCTAAAAAATCTGTCCCAGCCATGCAATGTGGTCTCATGACCAGGACTACCATTATATAATTGTCTGGGCCCCGTAAAATTTAAACTTACAGGGCACCTTTCCCCATGTATAAAAGTTAGCATTGCAAAATCCAAGCTCTTTTGATCAAGACCCAGTACAAAAGTGGCCCTGCAGATACAAAACACAAAATTACATTTTGCCAAACAGATGTAGTGGATAGGAACATCTGTGCACCTGTAATATAAGTAGGCCTGGAAAAAAAAGGGGCAAGCATAAATTGGGTAGTGAGATGTCCACAGTCCTGTTCCCAATCTGAGTTGTGCCAAACTTCCCTCCTCCAGCCAATTCCTTTTAGAGTTTTGTTTTTTAATGTGAACTGTTTTTTTTTTTTTTAATGTGAGCCTGGAAAATGATAATCATTAACCATGGCTGCTCTGCAGGGTTGCGGGGTCTTGAATGGTTGTCATATTCTTCTACCACATCCTTTTTTTTTTAATGAGGTGAAATGAGGTGAAGTTGCAGTCACCTGATTTTGGTGTTTGGGCTGTATGTAAGGCAATTATTTATTGGCCCTGAGGTGGTAGCTGGTTAGTGGCCTATTGTACAGGTTTACCTACGAATACAGCTTGTGTTAAAACTTGGAGCCCAGAAATAAGGGGTATTGCAGACACAGGATGACCATAGTAGCCAGGTGAAAAGCATTTTCAGAAAGAGGCCAGCAAGGGCAGACCATGGATTGCTCTCATGATTCTTTGTAGGATGTCAGATGGGGTCAGTAATTTCAGTCACAATGTTGCCCAGGTTTCTTTTATTAATTTTCAGTATAATGTTGCATTGTTTATAGTAGTTGCTTCCTTGCTTTCAGCAAGTTGTAATGACTGGATATAGCTGCTACCATGTACAAATATCAATACAAACAAGATGTGGGGTGGGGTAGGGTGGCCACAGTAAGGTAAGTAGTTTGTTTTTAAATCAAATACTCACAAGCAGACAATCTGACTGCTTGACCAACAACTCTAATCAAATTATGTGTTAGATCCTGCCCTCCCAATAATTTTTTCTCAGATAGAAAGTAATTGGAATTTCAATGTACTCAGTTCCTTGTATACACAAAACAACCTATGTACTTTTAATCAATGTCTACCAAAACATCCATTTCAACACACATCCGACTCAAAAGCATAAAATCAGGTTATGATTGATCAGCTGCTGAATTCCCTTCAGATTTGTTTTAAATCTCATTGTGTTTTTCGGCAATTAGATCAGAAGTAAAAATTTGTCTGTGTGTGCTAGCTGATAGGATCCGTTCAGTAAAGTAAACCAGATACTTTTCCCAGAATGAGCAAAGTACAATTCTACTTCTGTTAAAATCTCCAACACAAAGGAGTTTCTGAAAACAGTATAACTTAGGTAAATTGTTCTTTTAAAAGCTCTCATACACAAAATACAAATGGGACCTTCACGTTTTGGAGTTAACAGATTGACAACCCACAACCCCAAGCTGAATGTATATGCTGATGGCTGTTAGAGGATTCACATATCAGTTCTGCTGAGGGGTCATTGCTGACTTGTGCCAGGAATTTCTTTTAAATGACATCACCGGTTGAGAATTCACATAACACAGTCATTGTAGTTTGAGGAAACCCAGAGTTCTTCCTGTGCACATTTAAAGATTTTAGCAATGTATTCAATGCAATGATTGAGTCACTACAAGTCACAGCCTTCCCAGCAGCTTGTTAGGGGACACCTAAAGTCAAGAAATATTCAGCGGTTTGGTACTACGTATACCATTTTGTGCCTGAAAAACTAGAAGTCTAAAAATATCCAGCAACCTAAATCATAGGAAACTGCACGCCTATTAACCAGCCCTCAGAACCCAAGGAAATCCAGTTCTCATCATTACTGCATGTTCCTAATATTTTAACAGCCGATTTATTCACCTACCTTTCTCTTTTCTACAAAAATATCCTGGACTCCCAAACAGCTCTCCCCTTTTCTTCTTCTCTTTAACCTTGAATCTTACATTCAGGAATTTCAAGTTTTGCCATATAAAGAGCGTCCCGTAGCTGTAAGAAAGTAGGCGCAGGGCCCACATGACCGGGTGCTAGGCCTAGCCCAGGAGTGTTAAGGGGTTAAGAAAAGGTAGTATTGCTAGAGGGGGCTGGGCTAGTATGAAACGTGGGGTAGGAGGGGATTAGGAATAGGAGAAGTTAAAAGGGGCTGGACGAAAGTGAGAGTCCCTCTTTTGGAAGGAAAGAGTTTTCTGTACAGACGCAAGTAGGGAGAGGGAATTTTTCAGGGCCTCTTGGCCCAGCTCAGGAGTCAGCGGCTTACGTTGTGAAGCCTGGCCACAAGATATAGTAGCTGGGATGTTGGAGGGGGGTTTCATCAGTGAACCTCCTTCTCAGTTATAGTAGTAGGGCTGCGGCCTCGCAGGCGCAAGCCTGCAGTGTGCCTATTCCTGCCCCCCCCCCCGCCAGCTCAGGGCCTGCCTGGGGCCCCTTCAGGGAGCCGCCGGGCAGGCTAGGGAAGAAACCTCTTCCATGTCGAGGGTCTTGGGACCTGGGGAGAGAGGCTTGCAGGCCTGGGGCTCTCTCTTTTGCATTGGGGCCTTGCATCGGGTGGGACCCCATCGGAAGGCAGTGGTAGGTGGGTCGGCTGTGGCCAATGGGGGGCACCCCCAAACTGCTGTTTGTGGGGGGGGGTCTCGTTGGTAGGCCTCACCTGAAGCCGGGAACTCACGTAGTGCGAGTGCCCAGCGGAGGGTGCCTGCGGCCGACCCGGACCTCGATGGTGGTAGTGGGGTTGCTTCCACTGCCTCCCAGGCACAGTCCGGACCCGGGAAGCGCCTTTTCCCTTCTGCCAGGCCGCAGAGGGAGCCCATTAAGCACATCCGAATCGCTGAACCAGAAGTGACGGCGGGGGAAGGTCGGCTCTGTCACTTTCTGGGAATCCTTGGGTCTGCAGAAAACGGAGCTCCCTGGGTGTCGCTGGGTGGCCGAGGCGTGGGTGTTAGTACTGGGGGAGGTTGGGCTCTATTTCTTTTGGAAGCAGTACTGTGGACAGGATATGCTGTAAAACCCTGGTTAGTGCTGCGGGGTCGTTACACTATTGCTCCCTGGTGTTGGTGCAGCGAGATGGTATACTTCTTACTCGCTGTTGTCAGGGCGGTGGGATGATGAACTGTCTATTATTCTTTGGGTTCAGTTTGAGTAATAGTATATTCTGGTACTCCTTTTGTCAGTGCAGTGGGTTGGTACGCTCCGTTCCTCTCCATGGTCAGTGGTGTGGGATGGTATATTCTATTACTCCCAGGTGTTAGTACCTGTGGGATGGTTTACACTATTTCTCCCAGGTGTCAGTTTGGGGGGGTTGTATTTTCTATTACTCCCTGGTGTCTGTACGATGGGATGGTATTTGCTATTAGGCCCTGGGTCAGCCCTGTAGTATGGTTTACACTATTTCTCCCAGGTGGTAGTTCTGGGGGGATGGTATACTCGGTTACCCCCTGAAGTCAGTGCTGTGGGGGTGCTGTACATTTTTAAACCCCGGGGGTCAGGATAGTGAGCTGGTCTGCACTTTTACTCCCTGGTGTCCAAAGAATGTGGGATGGTATTCAGTGTTTCTCCCAGTTGTCATACTGGGGGAGGGTATGCTGTATTACTCCCTGGTGTCTGTAGTGGGGGATGGTCTATGCTGTTTCTCACAGTCTTCAGTACTGGGGGATGGTATGTGGTATTACTCACTGGTGTCTGTGCTGTGGTATGGTAATCACGGATTCTCCCAGTTGTCAGTACTGGGGGATGGTATATTGTATTACACCTTGGTGCCTGTACTGTGGGTTGGGTATACAGTGTATCTCCCAGTTGTTAGTAACTAAGGGTTGGTATACTTTATTACTCCTTGTTTTAGGTGCTGGGGGAGGGTTTACACTCTGCTACCAGGGGTCAGTTGGGTTGGGTGATATTTGCTGTTACTCCCCGGTGTCAGTGCTGTGGGATGGTAATCACTGTTTCTCCCAGTTGTCAGTACTGGGGGATGGTATACGGTATTTTGCTTTGGTGCCAGTACTTTGGGTTGGGTAGACAGTGTTTCTTCCAGTTGTTAGAAATAGGGGTTAGTATACTTTATTACTCCTTGATTAGGTGCTTGCTGTGGGAGGGTTTACACTTTTCTCCTAAGGTCAGTTGGGTGAGGTGATATTTGCTGTTACTCCCTGGTGTCAGTACTGTGGGAGGGGGTGCATTATTTCTCCCAGGTGTAGGTGTGGTGGGGTGATGTACCCTAGTACTCCTTGGTGTCAATGCTATGGGGTGGTATGCACTAATTTCTCCCAGGTCAGTACAGTCAATTATGATCAATGGCATATTCTATTAGTCCCGGGTGGCGGTACTGTAAACACTATTGACATTTGGAGGTGGGTTTTTGAGTACTGGTATACTTTATTACTAGGTTGGGGCATTAGGTGTGGTTGGTTTCGTTGCATTGTGGGGTGAGTTGGGCACTGTTGCTTTGGGCGAGGTGAGCGGAAGACGTTTTCAGCTGACCAAGAGGCAGTGTGCTCACCTGGAGTGGAAGTACATTGGATCGAAGCACCTGGAATCACGGTGGAGGGGAATGGGGTCGGAGCCTCGCACATTTGGGGGCAGGTGAGTGGCCCCTGGCATGGTAAGATCCATGCTGGGGGGGGGATAGTTTTGTGGTGTTGGCAGAGAGTGCCCGGGAGTGTTGCTGTCAGGACACGCATAGTTCCACACTGCCCAGAGTGAAGTAAAGACAGAGGTGGGCCATTTCGGTGACACGGAATGGGGGTAGCGTAGTGCTACATCATGATAGGCTGAGGGTGCCCGAGACTGTTGCGGTCTGGTTGGATACAATGGCCCGGACCAGTTGAAAGGGCAAACTCGCATAGTTCAACACTGCCCGGAGTGAAGTGAAGACGGAGGTGGGGCCATTTCGGTGACCAGGAATGGGGGTAGTGTAGTGCTACATCATGTTCGGCTGTGGGTGCCCAGGTGTGTTGCAGTCTGGTTGGATACGGTGGCCAGGACCGGTTGGACAGGTGAACGCTCATAGTTCAACACTGCACCAAGTGAGGTGAATACAGAGGTGGGCCATTTTGGTGGCCAGAAATGGGGGTATGCTACATCATGTGTTGTGTCAGATGAGTTGCCCCTTGGCATGGTAGGGCTCCGTGCCAGGGGGGGGCTATGATTGGAGTAAAGCTCCAAGTGGGACATATTTCGTGCTGTTAAACTGGTCTTCAAGGTGGCGATTGGAGTGACCTGGTGTTGCGGTCTGGTTATGATGGCCACTACCAATTTTTTTGGACAGGCGCCTGGTTCAACACAGCTTGGAGTATGGAATAAGACAGTGAGCCATCTTTGCGGCCAGGAATAGAGGAGGACCAACGGGCAGGCTGGAATTTACCAAGCTCGGCGAGTGTCGAGGTAGAGCTCAGATGCAAGGTTTCACACCTGAGCGCTGTGGCGGTTGGGGTCTTGGAAGGCAAGGATCCAGTGCATTGGAAAAGTGGTGGATTTTGGCAGGGGGATCCTCTTTGGTGGGGTCTCCCCCTTTATGGTGAACGGATGATTATGGCTCCTGAGGTGGTGCTGGGCGGCTAGGGGCCAAGGTGGAGATGTTGTAAGAGTTAAAATCCTGTTAGGTGCGGATTTTGCCTTCTGAGACCTGCAGCCTCTTTGTTTGGGTGTATAATTCGGAGTTTGATAATAATATGGATATTGTTGTAATGGTTATGTATTATTAAAAGGGGAATTAGGTTGTTGGTTAATTAAGCTATATTCAATGTAATATGTTAGCATTATATAATCCCATTTTTAATAATAATTATAATAATAGTGGAGTGTTATGTTAATGTATGCTTATCAAAGTGTAAAATGTTTTTTTTATTTGGGTATTTAATGGTAGGGGAGTGGTTGGTATGCAGGTGGGGGGTCGGGGGGAGGCAGAGGTTATGACGATGGTGTTGGTAAAGAATGGGCTAGAAGGTCCAAGCTACCCTGGTCAAAAGTTCTTATGCCCAAGACCTTTTCCCTTTATCCAGACCCAGGCCTCCTGGGTGACTTGTGATTTCCTTATAACCCTCTGCAGGCGAGGCAATATGCTTTGTGCAGTTTGAAGAATTATTACAGTGCAATGTTTCTTATAAATGGAGTTTTTTGTCAGCTTTCAACCACATCAATCACTATTCCAAAATGCCCTGAAGTCTTCTTTACTGATACAAATTCTGTCTCAGTTCTCTTAATATAAAAATATTAATATAAAGCTAAACCAATACAAACTTTTATATATACAAATTAGGCTTTGAGATGTATACTGACAACATAGCTCACTGCCCAACATTATTAATATTATTAGTATTTTTATTATTAAACTGTATTTATAAAGTGCCAACATATTACACAGCGCTGTACAATATATAGGGGTTGCCAGACAGATACAATGACATATGAGGGGTAGACCCTCTGATTTTATCCAGGCATTTCTGAAATGTTTCTGTTCACTTTACAAGGGGCAAAAGCAGGGGTCTTAGGGGAGGAGGGAGGTCCTGACATTGATTGCCATTTTTAAGGGGCTTAAACCTGCCTGCCCCTACTGCTTTGACTGTCAGCATGGCACAAAGGATAAAAGCTGTGACTGGCCGTGTTGTTGGTCAAGTAACCTTGAATGGCTCCATCCGCTGGACTTATCCTCTGGGGGAAAAAAGCTGTGACTGACATCCCAGGGAGAGAAACCTATGATCCATGAGCCAAAGGAGAGGGATCATTAGACCACACAGCAGGCAGAAGTCTGGGAGATAGTTTGCCTGGGGCTGAGGGTTTTGAGTTTTGGTAGGTATGTGTCACGTATAACAGGGAGGGGAGGGAAACAGAAAGGTGTTTATACTACTAGGCCTCAAATGACTAGGGAAAAGGGAATGGTCACCCCTTGCAGACACCCTAACCTCACCCTAACTCCTAACCGTATGAGCATTCCCTGATGGTAGGAAAGCTCATACTCAGGAACCTAGGCCCTACTAGCCCTGAATAGCCCTGGCAGTAGTGTCTGGCTTGAGACTGCTGGTTCCTTCCCCTATGAAGGACCCAGTGTCTCCCTGAGGCCTAGTAAACAACTAAATAACCACAAAACACCAAAAGTAAAGCAACTTATCTGATTAGCAGATATAAACAGGAACTCAGGATGGCACAACACTCCAGCTATTCACAACCCAGCAGTGAATATCAACCGCACAGCATGAAGTGTGAGGCCAGACTAAATGGAGGAGCAGTAATGACCAGCACCTGCACCTGATGGAGGAGCAGTAATGACCAGCACCTGCACCTGATGTAAGGGGAGTGGTCATTACAAACAACAACACAGAAACAAGTAAAACCAAAGAGGCTGTCAGATATTCACATATGCAGCTTGTCTGACAGATCCTCAAACTTCTGTCACAGAAGGGACCGTGACAGTATGTAACAGTAACTTGGTTAACTGGGAAACACTGTTCGTGATTCAGGAAACGAATTTCTAAACACACCTAGTGCTTGCTGTCTCTCACATTCACACTCACTAATTCAGGGCCCAATCACAGTTAAAGCTGACTTGTAATTTGCTATAAAGCAAACAGTGGGAGAGGATGTTACACAGACCTTAGGAAACAATAACATGGACCCATGTGAGATGCTCTCTGGAATTTTAGTCACACTGAATTACAGATCCAAAAACTGGTTACTGATTTTTGAACTTGAAACCTTCTGATACTATCTTTACTACAAGAAATGTTGCACTTTTCAATGTATGCCAGTGCAGTTCTCCTGGAAAAAATCATTAAACATTTAGTTCTGTTTAATTTGGTGGAAACATTGGCTGCATTTGTGTTTTGTGCTTGCAAACACAAATGTCCTTGTCACTGTTATCAGTGAAATGTCTGTTTGATAGCAGGGTAATAACGCATGGTTGCTGCCAGTGAAGACGTGTTGGTTTCTTATAGGCCCGTGTGCAAGGAAGCAGCATGTGCTTTGTTGGGCTATCGCATGATGCTTATGTTTGTGATGATGGTATGTGTATGCAAGCAAAGCATGCCTACTAGTGATTAAAAAAAAAAGGAGACAAAATAAATGCCACCTGTGTACCTCCCAATTCCCCAAGATGGGAATATGGGATTTCTATTCTATTGCGTTTCTATTCTGCATTAATCACTTACGTTTTTTGGTTACTTTTTTTCAGAAATCTTTTGACATTGAAAGTAATCAGGTTGATGTGGGCAAGTATGCAAAAAAGTAAATGTAAAATGCTCTTGGTAAATGATCTTGGCATGATGACACCACTCATATCAAAAAGCATAGAAGTTTAAATAAGACAGAATTGTCCTCCATACTCCATAAGGAAGCTCTACTCATTGGCATCTAATGCCAATTATTTTATTTTATGGAATAAATGTGGTGGTAAATGTATGGGTGTACTTATCTACAGGATAAATCTGCTTTTTTTGTCATCTATTATAAAGAATATACCACGTTTTATGTATTGTTTGTTCAGTTACTGTATATCCCCTTCATCCACAGGCACTGTTTAATTAATGATCTTATTTTAGCCTGTTCAGATATGTTGAAAAAGTTATCAGCTTTTATGGGGTATGCATACTTTTGTTTATATATACAGGTTATGAAATTAAGAATTGTATACAGATTAAAAGTATGATTCATTAAAATGATTCTTGCACACGTTCTATAGAGTGGAATTTCTCATTTTCTATTTCAGTGCCCACCTACACCCAACTGTTAGGACCACTCTGTCTGTTTTTTTAATAGCTTGATTTTTATTGTGGTAAAACACTTATTGGTTATGAAATTTTAAGGAAACCTGTCATGGAAAAGCGCGTAGGCTGTCATTGCTGATTTCCATCTTTAACAATTCAGGATTTCTGCCTATGATGTTCAAATTGGACACAGGCACCACATTTACAAGACAAGTACAGGCTTAAGTGTAAAGACACAAGGCACTGAGAACAGAGCCTAGTGTTAAAACAGAAGGCCTGGAGAGTTTCCTTCCAAAAAATGGATTTGTGGAAGTCAGTTGATTTTTGAGAAATGAGAAGAAGGAAAGCTGCCAGGAGCCAATGACAACTTAAGTGACAGCAACACTGAGATTAGCAGACTTTTTTTTATTTAAATTCTGAAAAAACCTGCATAGAAAGTTTGTCACTGGAGATCGATAGGTGGGTGTTTGAAAGTGCTGCTTGGAGTTTTTAGGAACTATTTTGGAGCAAAATTGGCAGCTGATGGGCATGGTACTGTATGCTTAATTTTTGGTGCTGTATGTTTTCCCCCCCTTTTTTTAAATTAACGGTCAACAAAATGATCAAGATTTTTAAATTAATGGTCAACAAAGTTTGAATGGGGTGAAAATGAGTCTCCCACCAAACATTGCAGCCCCAGATTACTTGGTCCCTCTTGTAGCATCCTTTCCAGCTACCAAATTTTTTTTATTACTTAATGAGGAACAGGGATGGTTTTGTGAGGACAAAATTGTAAATAGAAATTATTCAAAGTAATTATTAAAAGTAAAAAAAACAAAAAACAGTGATGATTGTGACGAATGCCATCTCAGCCTGCACCCCTGCGCACTGACTTTCCAGCACGCTCAGCAACAGTCCACGCACCAGCAGGCTGAAGAGGGGCCATCACGGGGCAAGTTTAACCAATCTGGTAACCCTTGTCACTGGTAGACTGCCACCACATGCTTAGGCGGAAGTACGCACCGTTATCCTTTACAACCACGGTTATGCTTCTGCTTCTTTAGTGTCACCCACTGCCACTCCAGACAGGGATGTTTCACAATGTTTTTAGTAGCGTTTCGGGCTAGCAAGTTACACTATTTCTACTTAGAGCATTCAGAAATTCAGCGTTACACTTTTTATAGTGTTTAATAAAAAAAAACATACAAAAACACAGTGCTTAAACAAATTTTAGAAAAATAAAGACTAATATAAGAACAATAACAGATCAAAAGCAGAACTTTAGCAACAGCATAAAATAAAAGGGAAAACTGTGAAATAATACTTAGGAAGAGTTGGTTTACCTTGGTTCAGGTTGCTGTGTAAAGTCCAAGTTATCAGCCAGAGTCACTGGGCTCCCTGCGGTGCTTAATGTGTTAGTGCTGTTGTCCTTAGCAACAAGATGATGTCAGTGAGAGCGCTTTCTGCTAGGCTTACATGGCTTTTTCTAGGCCAACAACAGATGTGGGACTAATACAACAATCCAATGACAGCCGGGTGGGGGCTGCCTCATGGGTATGGTCTCCACATGGGTTATGATGCTCTGTGGACACTTCCCAAAATGCCCTTGTTCTAGCTATTATTAATAATTTCAGAAGTACAGGTTTTATAAACCGCCATCCCCCAGATTTTTAATCACCACAAAGTAAGGAGTTCACAGAGACCAAGCAAGGCATGTTTGGGACTTATGGTTCACCAGGACAGGCTACATATGGTTTCCAGGCTTTCCTGAGGCCTAGTTCTTGGTCTCAAAATGCTCACCATAAGGATCCAGCTATAAATCAGTCAACTACTACTTCATACGGAATTGTATATTGGAAATATAAAGATTATGAATAAATGTGTTTCAGAATACATCTCAAAGTTCAATCAGGGCCATTCTACTAGCCTTTTTAGAGTTTTATGACACCTGGAGACACCAAACCCCAACTTTTACAATGGGTGTCCTAAACTACAGGGTCTGGAGGATGTTGCTTGTCAGATCAAGGAATATCTGATAAGGGGAAATTTATGACCCTGGTCTGTAAAGCTACGCACACAATTATAATAATTATGTTGGAAACGAACGACTAACGACTGATTGTCCGATAATCGTTAACAAAAAAAAGTGCTCAACAACGCTGAAGAACGAGGATTGGAAACGAACGACCAACCCGGCAAATCTGATTGAGCAACGATCATTCGCTATCCATCATGTGTACGGTTGTTCAGTTATCGGGGGTGGTTCTGCAGTACACTTTCTCCTTCACATGTCACTTCCACGATTGTTCAAACGATCGTATCTAGCGTGTGTAAATATTTGGTGGATTGTATTTGAACGGTCGTATTGTTACACCATGTACAGAATTGTGCACAATACGATCGCTCAAAATAATCGTGCACAATCGTTAGTCGTTTGTTTTCTAATGATAATTATTGCAAGTGTGTACCTAGATCAGGGATTATTATTTTCCACAATATCACAATGATTGAAAGAAAGGAAAACTGAAGGAAGGTGGCAGTTTTACTATTTTTATATAAATCACTTTACTTACCCCAACCTATTGTGCCATAAAACAGACTAAACAGTCACATTCCTCTGTAAATTACCCAAAACAGAATGCAAGAATATAAAGAATATGCAGCCACTACAACAATACCAAAAAATAAAAAAACTAATTACATAGGGATCCAAAAAAAAGAAACACAGTGCAAAAAACTCGGACAAAGTAGCAAACAGAGCACTTGAGATGAAGTAGTTGTTGTGTAGCTTTTGTTAGCAGCTCCAGATGGGATCTCTCAGACAACACTTTGACTTAGGGCAAACCAGAAATGTTACTACATACTGTGCATGCTCTGGCCAGTGGTCCAGCCTGGACAATAGTCTGGGGTTTCTAACTTCTCAGAGTGCCTTCATCTTCTATGGATCCAATTCAGTCAGCAATCATGTGGTTGAGAGGCTACTTATAAGTGCTGTCTGCAGACCAGCCTGGTCAGTGTGGTTTAAAAACTCTGAAAACCAGCAGATTAAAGACACATTGCCCTTAAAATGCCACATTTCAAACTCCCTCTGAGATGGTTGCAATACAGATCCTAGGGTTTGGGAGGGACATTCCCTTTGAATATAGCACAGTGTTTTAATCACACAGATACTCAATGATGGCACTCTGCTGCTAGTGTAGCCTTCTCTCTATGGCCAACATCAAGCTTTTGCACGTGAGGGTGTCACCAATAAAGCAATTGGCAAGCTGCTGATGTTACCATTGCAGTTCTGCCAGACAAATACTGGCCAAGTATGACCTCCTAAACTTACCACAAACTTTTGTGGCCTGATGAAAGATGAAAAGTGGCTTGAGATCAGCCACCTCTGGGTCTTGGCTTGGAGAGCTACCAGCAGTTCTGGCCCAGTGTGGTTCCTGTCTCCTAGGCATACAAGCCTAGAAACAGTATGACAGAGCTTTGCCTGGGACACTGAATATTCTCTGGAGCAAATGGGGTAAACTACTGTTTCCAAGGAGACATATGAAGAGGGGGGTGTACAGGTGGCTTGTCCATTGGACAGGACAACTGTTAGGAGACGCTCTTCTGGCCAACAATCCCGGGTGGTGTTCCACCCCAGTAGAGCGCGCTCTACTAATCAATTATCCTATTTTGGATCAAAGAACACGATGGGGAAGCACTTACTGTATTTGATGGTAAAGGGTTTGATTGAACTAAAAGACTTTTTTGAAGAACTGGACAATAAAAATGTTTTATTAACTGAAAGCCAGTGGACTTTCAACCAAGCTCTTTACCTAGCTAGTTTTTTGAAAGGAGACATTATCCATAATTAGGATGGCATGCTGAACACTCTTTTCACTAAAAACATTCAAAACCTCATCAATAAAATTGAGGAATGCTTCTTGATTAAGTGCTCGTGCTTGTGACTTAAAGTGGAGGGTCACATTTTTATTCCTCACACAACAAATTGAAAAATTTCTGGAATGCACTCCAGCCAGAACATGCACCGCCCTTTGCCCAATAGGAGATCTTCCCCTTTTGGTTCTCATTGAGATGTTAAAACCTACTTCATTGAGAAAGTAGATGTTTTTTCCATCTTCCTTAGCAATGAGATCAAGGATTTTGTTAGCATAGCTAAGCCTTTCTTGAAGAGAGTGGGAATTATTCCACCTTGCAGGATTCTTTTTAATGACTATTGTAATTTATCAATGCATCTATCTATTGTTGAAATGGATACATTAATTCCAAATTTGGCAAATAATTGATCCTTCATTTCCTTGAGGCTTTTTTCCGCAATCTTCAGACATTAACTTGCGTAACTTCTCCTTATGGGCTTCATCCAACTTTAAATTTCTCAGACCTTCTCTTGGTAATTTTTCCACTCTACCAGAAGATTCATAGGTCTTAATAATTTTGGGTATGGTTGTATGACTACAACCCAAAATCATTGCTATCGCCGGGAGGCATCACTTCCATTCAGATAACTGTCTAGCACTCTTTGACAATTTTGCATTACTTCATTCTCTGGCCATAAGGGTAAGTGCAATACTAAATATAAAGCCAATAGCTTTAAAGATAAAAAGATGAATATTATTGTTATCCTAAAACTTAGTATAAATCCCTGAAATAAAGATATTTAATTTTAAAATGATATAAGGTAAAAAACATAATAATTGACTAATCATCAATGTATTTTCATATATTTTTCTGTTTCTTGAGAAAAGAATTTTGCCTGGGTATTTATTTATTGCAATCTCATATTATACAGGAAAAGGAATCAAATAAAGCTATAGTGATTTTCTTGTCTACTGTATTGTTTCATTTTTTTGCCTTTGATTGCACTCGACCAATTGCCTTACGTTTTCTTGAAGGCATTATTACAGACCAGAAATTTGTAAAAGAGTCCAAAAAAAATATGTAAAAATATAAGCAAAAGGCACTCTGTCACTGAGCAATACATACACACATACATATATATATACATACATGCAAATATACCTCTGACATACCACAACGCTGTACAAAGATCAGCGGTGCATTCACATGTGTCTGAGTCATATACCAACTACCAACCAATATAGCAACATTGGTTTAAATGTCTCGATGCGTGGGATTTGGATATTGTACAAAAAGAACCGAAAAATCTGCAGGATCAGCTAGAAGATGCCAGAACAGAACAGAACAGAGCAAGAAGAGATAATTTGAGGATCAGGGGTATTCCTGAAAGTATTGTAGATCTTCAAGGTTTTGTTTCTGCACTATTGAGCGATTTATTACCTGATGTACCCCCTGATCATCTTGAAATGGACAGGGTCCATAGGGCCTTATCTCGTAAACCTATTGATGGTCCTCCTCGGGACGTTGTTATAAAGTTCCACTACCACTGTACCAAGGAACTGATCCTGCAAGCATCTCATGTCAAAGACTTGTTTTTCAAGATTTTTCTTATCAGATTTTTGCAGATCTCTCAGTCAACTATACAAAAGCGCAGAGTTTTGAAACCCTATCTCAAGATCCTTTAGGATAATAATGTGTGGTACAGATGGGGCTTTCCATTTAAATTGCTCTTTACTTACCCAAATCAACACTACTCTGTGGTTACTGCACCGGAATTAAAAACATGTCAAATGGACTTATCCCCGTATCTGGTGCCTGTTGTATCCCAATCATCTCGTGGGTAACAAGAGTTATCTATGCATGACGTTTCTTTGGATGACTCCATAGGGAGAAAATCCAATTCTTCAGAAGTGGCACGCTCCAAGGTCTTGGGACGTCTCCAATCACAATCTTTCCGCAAGACGGCTGATGGATGACCTAACTTTGATTCTTTTTTTGAGCTAACATAGCTTGTTATTTTTTTTTTTTTTTCTCTCTCTTGCCATTAGGTTTGCGTACTGGTATAGTTCTTTTTCCGGTATCTTTTGGTGTATTTTTTCATTATGCTGTAAAGTTTATGTTATACTTTGAATGTGTGCGTTTTATTAACAGGTTATCTCAGTTGATATTATATGTATGTAAATTTTTTAACTCCCCATGGTGGGATGGGGGGTGCCTTGTTACCTTTGCCCGAGGTGACACCTGTTCCCCCCTGTTTTTGTTGAGCTTTGTAAGGTTGGTGTCCCCCCCCCTTTTTTGGGGGGGGGGGGGAACCAAGGGTCAACTGTGATGCACTGTGGTGCTTTCCCTTTCATGTTTTTTCTGTAACTCAAGCTAGTGCTTAAGAATTTTTTGTTCCTACTCCAATATTTTGGACTGTTTTCTTTTGTTTTGTTCTTTCCTTTCCTGCTCTTTATATTCTGTTTTTTTCTTGTACTTCCTGTTATCATGTCTCTGCCTGGGAATTATTATCTTTTAGGTAAAGGGTCTAGATGGTGTTTAAACTTCCGATTTTAAATGTACAAGGCATGACCTTTCCACATAAAAAATCTACTATCTTCCGGTACTTAAAAACCCATAAGTTTAATATTGCATGCTTACAGGAGACTCACATCTCCGCCTCCTCTCCACTGAAATATTTATATGCTACCTATTCCCAATTTTATCATGCTAATGCCCCAGTCAAGAAATGCAATTGTAATTGTTAATTGCAATACACAAAAAGGGCTTTTTATTTGTCACAAACAAATTTCTGACCCGCAAGAATGTTATCTGGTATTGGTGGGTTCTATCTTGGATACCAAGGTGACAATTTGTACGTACTATGCCCCCAACACGAAACAGCTGCCTTTCTTTTCTGATCTGTTTGCTATAATAAAAGAACACGCTCAAGGCAGTGTTATCATGTGCAGTGACTCTAATATGGTTTTAAATCCTAAACTGGACAAATCTAAACCAGATGATTCTTTCTCTAAACAAGATCTGTCCAGTTTCACTTCGCTACTAAATAATTTGGATGTAACAGATGTGTGGCGGGAATGTCATCCTCTGGCGAAAGATTTCACATTTTTTCTCACCCCTATAAATCTCATTCACGAATAGTTCATATTTTTATTTACAAACAAATATTGACACAAGTTGTAGATTTGGTCTGACCATGATCCAGTTCTTGTAACTTGCAACTTGCAACTCCTTTTTCCCTAAACAATCATCTAATAATTGGTGTTTGAATGATTCTCTCTTGCCCTACTCTCCAGTTATAGCTGACCTAATAGCTAAGACTACTGAATACTTCTGGATAAACACAGGCACTGTTTCCTCACCTATGGTTCTGTGGGACGCCTATAAAGTTGTACAAGCGGTCCTTATCCATCATAATTTAACGGAGGAATTGGAGGCGCTCTCACAAAGTTTTTAAAGACATCCCACAGAACGTAATAGGAAACTCTTCCTCTAAGCCAAAACAGACTTAAATCGATGTTTAGAAGATGCCGCAGAGCGTACCATTCGGTGGACCCAACAAAAATTTTACGCCAATAATAATAAAATGGGTACGATGATGGCCAATAAACTGAGGCTAATTCCTAAGCAAAGATCAGGATTTACTTTACGTACTAGGAATCATGTTCAAACCTCTAACCTGATTAACATAATTGATTAACATTTATTAGTGCGCCCTCTGTGAATCACTGTTCAAAGATACAACAGATTTTATTTAAGGTTAATCTACCTGGTTTAACAGCAGACCAGGACGCCAGTTTGGGTGCTGACATTTCTTTTTTGGAAGTTTTAACTGCGATTAAATTTCTCAAAACTGGCAAGAAAGGATGTCAAGATGGCTTTTCAGCACTTTTTTATAAAAAGATGGCAAACTCCATTGCCCCTCATTTAACAACTCTGTTTAATTACCTCAAATCTTCAGGCCCCCCCAGTACTAGCATGTTACAGGCGCAAATTGTATTGATCCCCAAACCAGGTAAAGACCATCTAGATTGGTCAAATTAGAGGCCAATATCATTGCTTAATAAAGATCTAAAAATTTTTGCAAAAATGCTTGCCTCCAGGTTAAATACATTTCTACCTTCTCTGATCGGTAAAGATCAGGTATGCTTTGTGCCTGGCCGCCAGGCCTCAGATAGTTTTTGGCGTACAGTTCTACATAATTATTTAGCTTAGAAATCCACTCAAAGGTTTATGCTCTTATCTCTTGATATGAACAAGGCCTTTTATTCGATATTCTGGATGTATTTGAATTCGGCTTTGCAAAGGTGGAATATAGATACAGGGTTTGGAGCATGGATCAATGGGCTTAAGGTAAACCCATCAAAATCTTTAGCATTGAATATTTCTCTATAACCAACAGAATTAATTACAATTCCGGCCAATTTCCCTTATACCTGGGTTAAGGAACTTCCATATTTAGGGTTATGGATTGTTGCCGACAATAACGCACTTTTTGGGGCTAACTATATACCTTTAATACGGTCCCTGTGTGCACTTTTGAGATCTTGGGATGAACCCCATCTCTCATGGTTTGGTCGTATCAATGCTGTTAAGATGACTTTTCTGCCCAAAATCATATATTTTATGCGAATACTTTCTATACCTTTTCCCTTTGAAATCTGTGAGACTCTTCAAAAAAAGGTGATGCGTTTTATATGGCAAGCTGGCCTCCCCCATATTGCTAAACATGTCCTTTTTGTTCTAAGTTAAATGGGGGTCTTGGAGTACCTCACCTGTACTCTTACTATTTCGATCCACAAAAGAGATAACTGAATCTTCTTTACTCCCCGCTAACTCACTAATTTTTTTTGAAGTCCCCGATCTGCAAGACCCAGATCCCTTAGCCCATTTTTTACAGCATATTTTGCAGATTTGGGATGCCACCAAAAACAAAGCCAAATTAATTAGTGGCTACCACCCCTTGAAGGAGATATTTGACAATGTTTTTTTTCCACCGGTAATAATGCTAGCCAACATGCCAACATGATCTGACTATGGTTAGTTCTATGCTATCTAGCTCAGGAGTGTGCACTTTCACTTATTTAAAAGCCAAGTAGGATATCCCTATTCTGGAGCTTTTTGGATATTGCTTGGTAACTTGCAATTTAAATTAGGAATTACAGAGTTTCTACGTACATGCAGGAATAAACTGGTCACAGTGGGTGCTATCTCCTTTTTATATATATCTATTGTTCAAACATGGTTTAACAAACCGTTATCTTACGTGTCAACATGGGAAAAGGAATTTTCCATTTGATTCTCAGAAGAAGACACTTTGAGTTTATGGCTAGCCATATCCAAATCTTCTAGAAATGTACTCGCATTGGAAAATTCTTATAAGGTCCTCATGAGTTGGTACCTAACCCTGGCAAGGGTAGCCCATGTCTTACCAAATAGATCTCCAAATTGTTTTAGGGGCTGTAATGCAAACAGTACTATTGGTCACATTGGGTGGTTCTGCCCCAAAGTTTATAGGCTATGGATATGATTTGTACTGTCCTAGGGATTAAATTATTCAAAGACCCACGACAAGCCTTATTTCATGTTTCTTTACCAGATGTTGATAGGAAATCTTCAGTCCTAATCTCTCACATATTTATGGCTACCAAGCAGACTATCGCACATGCCTGGAATACCCCTACCTTGAACTTTATGGAAATTAAAAATGGAATGCAGGGGAGGATGGTTAATGAAAAGATCACGGCCGTTAATAAAGATTCTCATAATACATTTTTGGATATCTGGCAGCCCTGGCTGAATTACTACTTACCATCTCCAAGGACTCTTTCCCTCCTTCATATTTGATGTGTTCGTGTACATGTTTTATATTAGGACATACTTACCCATCCCCCTCTTCCTTTTCCTTTTTCTCCATTTTTTTCCTTTTTTTTTTCTTTCTATTGTAAAAATTAGAAGCTGGGAGACTGATACATTGCGTGGATATTTTTCTAACCATGAGAATTTAAATTAAGTTTGATTATTCTGATTTGGCATTATGTTTCATGGAGCATTTGTAAAATGTGTTATGAGGACTTTGGTACACTAATTTGTAACCTTGAACAGCTGATTATTATGTCCTTATGTTTTTTTGGTAAATAACTGATTTTGACTTTCCCAGAATGCATACATGTGATTTTGTAATCTGCTCCTTGTTAATTGTATTTGTTTATGCATTTAAATAAACTATTTTGTACCAGAAATGTCTTGATGTGTTTCCGAGTGATTGTGGAAATTAGCAAGTTTGGTTGAAATGTCTCCATGAGTTTCCTAGTGATGACACACACATACATCTCTCTCTCATTCATTCAGTCGGCTCTGACTCTTCGTGACCAGATGTACTATTGCACGCCAGGTGTGTCTGTCGATCACTGCTTCTTTCAGTTGTTGAATAGACATGTTCATAGCTTCACATATGCTGTCTATGCATCTTAGCCTCTGTTGTCCTCTTCTTCTTTTGCCCTCAATTTTTTCAAGCATCATGGATTTATCCAAAGAATCCGGACATTCCATTATGTGACCAAAGTATTTGAGTTTTAATAGCAGTATCAACCATTCTAGTGAACACTTGAACCTTATTTCTTTAAGTATTGACTGGTTAGATCTTCTAGCAGTTCAGGGAACTCTCAGTAGCTTTCTCCACACCCATAGTTCAAAAGCACCAATTTTTCTATGCATTGGCTTATCTATAGTCCAACTTTCGCATCCATATATTACTACTGGGTAGATCATTGCTTTAACTATCCTGATCTTTGTTGATAACGTGACTTCTCTATCCTGTAGTATCCTGCCCAAATTTGTCATGGCTTTTCTCCCAAGCAACAACTGTCTTTTAATCTCATGACTGCAGTCACCATCTGCAGAAATTTTTTTTTCTAGGAAGATGAAATCTGTTACCACTTCTACTTTTTCCCAATCTATTTGTAGCTGGTTCATTAGAGCAGATGACATGACTTTAGTTTTCTTAATATTAAGCAGTAGACCATCTTTGGCACTTTCATCCTTGAGATTCATGACTAAACTCTTCAATTCTTCCTCAGTTTCAGCCATCAGAAAGGTATCAATGGCATATCTCAGATTGTTATATATTGGATATTCCTGCCAGCTATTTTAATTCCAGCATGCAAGTCATCCAAACCAGCTTTCCGCATTACATATTCAGCATATAAATTAAATAGATAAGAGGACAATTTGCAACCTTGTCGCACTCCTTTGCCAATCGTGTTCATGAGAATCTGCCACAGTCTATCATGATCTACACAGTCAAGTGCTTTTGAATAGTCAATAAAGCAAAAGTGGACATTCTTCAGGTATTCCCTTGCTTTCTCTATTAGCCATTGAAAATGTGCAATGTGGTCCCTCTGTGCCTCTCTCTTCTAAAGCCAGCTTGCCCATCTGGCAGTTCTCTCCCCATATATTGCTGCAGTCTGGCTTGGAGAATTTTCAGCATTACCTTGGTAGTATGTGAAATAAGTGCAATTGTTCACTCTTTGAGCACTCTTTGACATTGCCCTTATTTGGGATTGGAATGTAAACTGACACTTTCCAACAACATTTTCATACAGGGTTTCAGAAGTTCCACTGGAATTCCATCACTACCTGGAGCCTTGTGATTAGCCAGACCTTCTAATGCCTATTTGACTATTCTCATCAGAAAGCTTGGTTTTTGTTCAGCGTATGTATTCCAAGTATAAGTACTGTCTACGTCCTTCTTGTATAGCTAATCTATATATTCTTGCCACCTTTTCTCCTCATCTTCTACTTCTGTCAGATCCCTTCTGTTTTTGTCTTTCACAATTGGCATGAAATTCTGCATTCAATTAGGCACATTTTGCTTTGTCTCCATTGGCCTTGGCTTTCCTCCTTTTCTCAACAACTTGTAAAGCCACAGTAGACAACCATTTTTCATTCTTAATCTTTCCTTGTTTTGGGATCTTATTTGTTGCAACCTCTTGGATAATATCATGTACTTCTGTCCATAGTTCCTCAGGCATTATTTTTACCAGATCTAATCCTCCGAACTTGCTCTTCATCTCCACTGTGAAGTCATGTGGAATATTATTAGGATCATATATTGTTGGTCTGCAGGCTTTTCCTGTTGTTTTTAGTTTAATTTTACACTTTGTAGTTAGCAGCTGATGATCTGAGACAGTCGGCTCCAGGTCTTGTTTTAGCTATTTGTATAGAACTCTACAATCTCCTCCTACAAAGTATGTAGTCAATTTGGTTGCAATATTGACCATCTGGCGAAGTCCATGTGTAAAGTCTTTTCTTGTGCTATTGAAAAAAGGTGTTTGCTATAATCAGCATGTTGTCTTGGCAAAATTCTCTTAATCTCTGTCCTGCTTCATTCCGTTTTCCAAAACCAAACTTGCCTGTTATTTCACTTGTTTTTTTGCTGACAACTTTAGCATTCCAATCACCTATGAGGAATATAATATCTTTCTTGGTTGTTGAGTCCAGTAGCTGTTGCAAATCCTCATAAAACTGTTCCACTTCCCTCTCATCAGCTTCAGTTGTTGGAGCATCAACTTGAAACACTGTGATGTTGAAAGGCTTGCCTTGCAATCTAAGTGAGATCATTCTGTAATTTTTTGGGTTGTAACCAAGAACTGATGTTAATACTGTTCTATTAGTGATGATAGCTACTCCATCTCTTCTGTGAGTTTCCTGTCCACAATAGAAAATCTGGTGTAAAATGACCAGCGTCAGTCCATTTTAGTTCACTAATTCCCAGGATGTCAACATTTAGCCTTACCATCTCATCTTTAATCACATCCAGCTTTTCCTTGATTCAAATATAGCTCTGACATAAAGCACAGCGCTGTACAAAGATGACTGGTGCACTCACATGAGTCTCAGTCATATGTATAGCAAGTTTGGTTGAAATGTCTCCATGTGTTTTTAAGTGATGGTGGAACATATATATGCATTCATACATACATCCGATTTTTTTATATATATAGACTAGCTGATAACCCGGCGTGGCCGGGTATTTATTTATTGCAATCTTATAATATACAGGAAAAGGAATAAAATAAAGCTATAGTGATTTTCTTCGGTGTTTCATTTTTTTTGCCTTTGATTGCACTTGGCCAATTGCCTTACATTTTTTCGAAGGCATTATTACAGGCCAGAAATGTAAAAGAGTCCAAAAAAAAAAATATGTAAAAATATAAGCAAAAGGAACACTGTCACTGAGCAATACATACACACACACACACATACGTGCAAATATATCTCTGACATATACCACAACGCTGTACAAAGATCAGCGGTGCACTCACATGAGTCTGAGTCAGATGCCTAGCAACTTTGGTTTAAATGTCTGGATGCGTTGCCTAGTAAAGACATACACACACATATATATATATATATATAGATTTATATAGTTCTGACAAATACCATAGTGCTGTACAATGAAACACTGAGCTAGACCCATCAGTCTCTGTACAGAGGAGCTGACACTCTAATGTCCCCCCACAGTCACATACTATTATTATACATTTATATACCTCTGACATATCCCACAGTGCTGTACAAAGACCAGCCGTGTCATATGTCCAGCAAGTTTGGTTTAAATGTCTCTATGCGATTCCGAGTGATGGTGGAACATAGCAAGTTTGGTTTAAATGTCTCCATGTGTTTCCTAGTGATCACTGAATATAGCTCTGACATATACAACAGCCCTGCATAAAGATCAGCGGTGCACTCACATGAGTCTGAGTCATATGTCTACCAATTTTGGTTTAAATGTCTTGATGCGTTTTTGAGTGATAACATACATACATACATCCAAATATAGCTTTGACATATAGCACAGAGCTGTACAAAGATGACTGGTGCACTCACATGAGTCTCAGTCATTTATATGGCAAGGTTGGATGAAATGTCTCCATGCGTTTTCGAGTGATGGTGGAACATACTCACATATATACATAATCTAATTTTATATATACATAGATTTATATAGCTCTGACATATACCAGAGTGCTGTACACAGATCAGTGGTGTCATATGTCTAGCAAGTTTGGTTGCTCTCCATGTCTCTATGCTTTTTTTCGAGTGATGGTGGAACATAGCAAGTTTGGTTGAAATGTCTCCATGCATTTCCTAGTGATGACATACACACACCCAAATATAGCTGTGACATATGGCACAGCATTGTACAAAGTGACTGGTGCACTCACAAGAGTCTCAGTCATATGTCTAGCAAGTTTGGTTGAAATGTGTCGATGCGTTTCCTAGTGATGATGGAACATAGCAAGTTTGGCTGAAATGTCTCCATGCGTTTCATCCAAATATAGCTCTGACATATAGCACAGCGCTGTACAAAGATGACAGGTGCATTCAAATGAGTCTGTCATATGTATAGCAAGTTTGATTGAAATGTCTCTATGCGTTTTCGAGTGATGGTGGAACATACATACACACAAACATACATACTTTTGATTTTATATATATAGACACATACATACATTCATACATCCCAATATAGCTCTGACATATAGCACAGCGCTGTACAAAGATGACTGGTGCACTCACATGAGTCTCAGTCATATACATAGCCAGTTTGGTTGAAATGTCTCCATGTGTTTTTAAGTGATGGTGGAACATATACACATTCATACATACATCCGATTTTTTATATATATATAGACTAGCTGATAACCCGGCGTGCATTTCCTAGTGATCAGCAGTAAACTCACATGAGTCTGAGTCATATGTCTAGCAAGTTTGGTTGAAATGTGTCGATGCGTTTCCTAGTGATGGTGGAACATAGCAAGTTTGGTTGAAATGTCTCCATGCGTTTCATCCAAATATAGCTCTGACATATAGCACAGAGCTGTACAAAGATGACAGGTGCATTCAAATGAGTCTCAGTCATATGTTAAGCAAGTTCGATTGAAATGTCTCTATGCGTTTTCGAGTGATGGTGGAACATACATACACACAAACACATACATACATACATACATACATTTTGTATTCATTGATTTATTGATTTATGAATAATTAGGGGGACTAATTTTTTTTGTGAAGTTTGGTTGCAAAAGTGTGAAGTTTGAATGCAAAAGTGAAACCGTAGATTCAGACAGTCGGAGTCAGGGGTACCAGAAACTAAGAAATTGGAGAGTCGGATTTGAAGGATTTATCTACTGACCCCACAGCCCTGCATATCACATTATAAAAAGCTACAAAATGCAAACAAGGAACTGTCAGGATTTCATTCAGATAAGTGGAACTGAACAGGAAATTATAGATTATAATATATATATATTCCTTGAACAGGCTGTATATGAGTTTAGTGGTGTTTGGCGTGATGTTAGTGCACTTGGGGCAAGTAAATTAGTGTGAGTTTAAATACTCTTTGTTATTGCTCAGGAAAGTGGGTGTGGATGAGGGCCAGGCACGGTGGTTAGAGGAGGGTGTGGCAGTAGTGTCATGAGAAGTTGTTTTGAAGAGGTGGTGGAGGTCAGGAGTGTACCACAGCCCTCCATTGCTTTTAATGTTTATCGCACCGAGTGCCAATTTAGAAAGAAAATGTATTTAAATTTACTTTTTCAAATATTTTCCTTTCTTTTACATACAGCACAAATATTTACCTATACACACCTCTGGTTGTCAACTTATATATATGATACAGAAAAAAGGTAGACAGAAAGGGTTTTTGTGGCAAAATAACAACATATATTTCATATAATGATGAAATAATACAGTAGTACAATGCTATAATATGCAAGGTATTTGTATCAGGACCTCAATTTTCCTGGTCCATTTTTTGATTTTCAGACATAGATCACCTACTTAATAACTTTTTAGCATCAAAAAGTAGCAAGATGGGTAACAACCAATGTTAGGGAAAGAGGAAAATGTTGCATGCAGCCTAGTAACCCAACGCGTTACGCCCATCATGGGCTTCCTCAGGGGTAGCTGTGCGCTTTTAAGTTGCATACAATCTACATGTATTTATAAAATATGGAGAGATATTAGTTTTGTGTAGTAGTACAGTATCTAATACAGAGTAGTTATTATATGTAACCAAGCATTTTAATATAAAAAACATACTCTCAATTGTCTATTAAAATAAAATGATTTTTTTTGATCTACAAGTATTGGTCAAGGACTAGTGAAGGTAAGTACCCCCTAATATATACATTCAATACATCATGTAATATTGAACATAATTTTTGTTTAGATAAATTATGATCACTTATAAGATGTCAAATTGTAATAAAATAAAAATCTAGGTCAAAAGACTTACATTATCCATAGGGAATACCACTATAAGATTTTTATTTTAACACAATTTATTTTTTTTACAATTTCTGTCCACCTTTTTTCTATATTCATATTAGGATTTGCAAATATCCCACTTAAAGGAATACTTTAAGTTTTATGTGTACACCACTCTACTATTATCCTTTCTAGTTTTGCTTCATTTTGACATTACTTATTTATATGTATATATATTTTTCTTGGCTTAGTGCCAAGGTCTCCTGTCTTTTTAGCACTGAGGTTCAAATCTTGGCCAGGACACTATCAGCATGGAGTTTATAAGTTCTCCTGGTGTTTGCATGGGTTTCCTTGCACATTCTAAACATGCAGTCAGGGCTTTTAGCTCTACCCCACACCAAAATAAATGTTCTTGGACAGATGACTATGACATATATGTGACTCCTCTGATGGACAGATAATGATCTGACTATGGACTTTGTTAAGCACTGCATAATATATCAGTGCTATATAAATACAAGTTATTATTACTAGTGAAGAACTTAATCCTTGCAACGCCAATAAACAGGGGGGTATAGACTCACCAGATATCGGGATATACTACTAGGCTTGTCACCTTGCCAGAATTGTTGACTAGTGTGCAAACTCCCAATCTAAGGACTGGTTAATTTAGAACAGATATACTTCACGATACCACTGAACTCTATCCCATGGATTCAGAGAAAGAATTTAGACCCAGAGCCCCTGCCCCATCCTTTTATTGGAGCTTTGTTAAGGGTATTTATGCTGATGACTTGTAGATTTAATATATCGTCTTCTCCAAGTCCTCCCACCCCAATATGGTTCAACCCTGCATTCCCACCAGGCCTCTCGAATGAGTTTCTTAAATCATGGCGAGGGGATTGAAAACTACTGGCGAGCCATTTTTTTTTCAGGGGTGGGTTCAAAGACAAACAAGCACTGCAAGCCAAGAATGAAGGCAAATTTATACCGTGGTGGTCCTATTTCCAATTAGGACATTTCCTCCACACTTTAGACAAGAATAGATTATGCTCCAGACAAACACCTATATTTGAAAAGCTGTGCCAATCCACTGGTCCAATAAGGCATACAATATCACTGATATATAATCTACTTTCGGTTCCCCCAGACTCCCCGGCAGACTGTTTTCGTTTGCAGTGGGAGTTAGATCTGGGGATGGAATTTTCAGATGAAGAATGGGAAAATATCAACATAATCACGAGCAAAGGTTCACAGAATGTGAACATACAAGAAAATAACTTCAAAATATGCACAAGATTTCCAGACTTACATAAAACAGCTTAGTTTCTGTGTGAGCCAATAAAAAGTGAATAACAAGGAATGTGTATAAGACATTATATCTAAATAGCTAAGAGAAAATGGTCTCAAGCTTTGAAAACTTCACTGTGCACGGCTGTTGACAGTGATGCCCCTGGTTGACCTGGCATAAACCAAATTGACCCAATTTCTCAGAAAGTGGGACACAAGTGGTGAGTCCAAGTGAAAATCAACCCAAAAGGGAAAAAATCCTTTTATTCAGTACTTACCT